>NW_007377454.1:481910-497565 GCF_000475195.1 Diaphorina citri
GTAAGTGTACCATTTATTCGCCCACCTAAAAAACGTACCATTTATTGGCCCACCTGTACCATACGCCACATCAATTGCCAAGACCACTACTATGTAGAGAAGATAGTCTAGGTACCTACAGATATTTTTAATTGGAAAAATTGTAATGCATTTCAACAACTGATGCCAGAAGCCCAGAAGTGTTTCTGATAATAATACTGTGTTTTTTGCACTCATCTTGAGTGGAAATAAAAATTCAGGATGAGTTATTTGTAATATCAGTTCAGTTTTTTTACGTTCAATGGATTGGGGTCAGGCAAATGATGAAAGCTTGGCTTTCTTGCAAAAAGTTTAGCTGTCTCTTTTCCCCAACAATGATTTGTCATCCATGCCATAGGTACCTAGTTTTTAGTTGGAAAATATTATTACCTATTATTTCTATTCTATAAAAAATTATTTGTGAAAAAATGCAAGGTGAACTTGAAATAAGCGGTGGTTTTGGGTTAGAAAAAAAAGATTCTGTTTATTTAACGCAAGGTGTTTCTACTTTTGACTAAAAATGGTACTTTATAGGCGAAAACAATAAAGTACCTACATTAGGATGCCACAGGCATTATCTTCACTTCAGTTTTAAAAATAATAAAATAAAATAAATAAAGTATAATACCTTTGCTATTGAGTCTTCATCTTCACATTTCGTCTTTGGATAAAAATGTCCTATTCATTATTTAAAATGGTTTCAAAGCAGCTAACATACAATGTTGCGGTTTACTGGACTTGAAGGTGGCACGTATCTTGTTTTGAACTGGGCGTTTTGGATCTGAATCCCAGACCCGTCTTCAGCAGATTATCACAATTATATCAGCAGCTACTCAGTTGTCCTCACAAGACTGAGTGATCCTCGAATTTCAAAAAGAATAAGTAGTGTTCTAGATCCTCACTAAGTCACCATCCTGACCATGTTATCAATGTTATATCATCCCTGAAACTATAGAATACCACGAAAACATATAACTATTTAAAGAGCCCGACCCATATAACTTTTTCATTTATTTGAGAATATTCTATCATCATATTTTTTATTTCTAAAGCCACCTTTACGTTTGCCCTCGGAATGACACTGAAATTTTCATCTTTTTAAAAGCAATGAAGTGATCAGTTTTTCTTTCAACATCTCCGAGTGAGGTTGAAAAAATCAACCATGACAGAAAATCATATTTTTTTTTTCTTCTTTTTATAGATTTGTAATAAGTGAGTAGGTAGGTACATTGAAAATGTGTAGCATATTGCATTTAGGTTTTAGAACCAATAACCGAATATGTAACTCCATCAATCAATACTTTATATTTAGAAAGTTTTTTCTTTTAAATCCAGGTACCTATTGAACTGAAAACTTCTTCATATGAGGCTAGTTTGATGCTTTTTTTCCCTGTTCAAGGTGTTGAAGGATTGGAAGTAGGTACAAAACCTCTCGGACGTCCAGAAAAAATATCTGGGGTCCTTCCACATCCAATTCTGATAAAATACACATTGTATTGTGTATAATACTAGCTTCCCCCTCCTCATAAAGCCTGAATGGCAGTTGGCAGAACGGCTAATAAAATTTTACTGTTTTCTATGGTTGTGAGCTTTCCAAGACTGTGAAATCTATTGAAGATTTGCACCATTGATATAACCTGGCAACATAGGATAGGTGCAAAATAGCTTATAAATACCTAGATTCAGACATAATGAATAGTTTGGGAATAGGTTGTTATAGCTCTCTGGAGGGATTTTACAATGCCTAGATCTATTTCCATTATGGAAGTTATGGTTGTAGGTTCTACCTAAAGGTGGTATAGGTTTTTTGATATCTTACATATAGATTTATATTTAACCGTATGTTGAGGTACATATTTACAATAAAATGAAATGTCTAGCTTGAGCATAAGTGATACGAGTATTACCTATTGAATTTTAACCGGAGTTGTCCTCACAAGACTGAAATTGTACGGCTTGCTAATCTGATCACATCGTTTTCTTTGGTTTTTGCGTTTTGTATCTGCTAATTTGGCTGTTTTTCTGAAGTGTACGGTTAGGCTGACCATACGTCCCGCTTTCGGCGGGACAGTCCCGCTTTGGAGCCTCTGGTCCCGCTGTCCCGCAAAATCCTCTGGGGACGCTAAAATGTCCCGCTTTCGCCCAAAGTCCCGATATTGACCCGCTTTAGCTGGTCCGAACCTAATAATATCAGTGAGAGCAATGAGCTCGGGAAAAATGCATTTTACGATTCGAATATTGTACAATATTATGCATCAAAATATTTGAAAATAAAATGTAGGTATGTAGGTATATTGACTGTGTAGTGTAGAGGCAGGTTGTAACATAGGTAACTAACTAGGTGGGTATAAAATATGTTTGTACCTCACCCCCCCCCTTCGTCCAAAAAGGACTGCGTCCCGCTTTGGGCCAAAAAAATTATGGTCACCCTAGGTATACCTAAGTAACAAGATGAGAATATTAGATCAAATAAAAATGAAAGTAATACCTACTTATTGTTTTCTCTCATCCATTTTTTGTCTGCTACCTTTGCTATTGAGTCTTTAAATCTCGTTGGTGTGGATGTCCTTTTCATTTTTTCAAATACTTTTCAGAGCGGCTACTCAGTTGTCCTCACGAGCCAAGAAATCTTTGACTTTGCAGGGAATTGAACCTGGTACCTCCGGATAGAAATATCTAGGGTGATACCTTCTCTTCCACGGAGGTTACTTGAAGTGTCTGTGGTAGGGGCACAACATCGATCTACCTTGGTAAATAAAAGTTTAATGTTTATTTTTCTTTCATGTACCCACCTACCTAATTTTAGTGAGAATCTACCCCTTCCACTCAAAATAATAAGCAGGTTAGAGTGTTGTAGGTATAAACGCACATCAGTTCTCATTTTGTAACTTTATTTTTCCTACAAAACATAATATTTCCCTGCGGTCCTAAGCTCCGAGGGAAAATACATTCGTACCTAAAAATGAGAAATAAAAATATCTCTCGATTTCCGTAAAATATAAATTCAATCAAACATAGGTAAACATAGGTAGGTACTCATGTTCCACCACTTATATTACCTACAAGTATCTATGTAGGTACCTATATTGTAGGTAGCTATAGAAATTCTTTTGCACTGAAGATATTTCACATACCTTCCTACTTCTTTTTAGGTAGGTATCTATTTTTAAATGAATTGTAAATTCTAACTACGACATTCCATGCTTAAATTTAACTACTACTGCTACTAAAATTTACTGCAAATTAACTACTTATTTACAAATATTACAACTTTAATAAAAGTATCTCTTGTTATCTATGAACAAAACTGATTCTCCACTTACCCACACTGTCATACTGTCTGTCTGGAATTCCTTCAGCTCTGTTGTAGTACAAACTTTTCATGTGAACATCTGCATCGGATCCCTAGAATGAAAAATCGAAATGAAGCAATCAGATTTAACTAGGATAACCTATTTGTAGGAAAGAAATAATGTAGGATAACTTAGATACCTATGGTACAATTGGTACAGGTATATGGGCTTAAAGATGGAACGTACCATAATTATTTTGCTTTTTTGGAGGATTCGGGTCTAATCTCTTTATTAAATTTTCATATTGTTCATTGTTGGTAGATGAAAAATGTAGGTAGGTATATGTAGTACCTTCCTATAGGATGTATTTCAAGATGTATACTGGTACAAGTTTATAGAAACTCAGATAGGACGTAGGATTTAGATAGGATCTACACTTAGAAGTGTAGCTACGATATTTCTCATAGGTAAATAGGTATTGGATTTAAGTTTCATATTTTCGCAGAAAATGAAATTTATTTCCATTGTGTGCTCAGTGAAGCATAGATCTCTGTAATACCTACCTATAGGAATAGGAGTATGCCCACATAATGTTTATGGCTGATATAATTCAACTACCCTTGTGTAATATGTGTTGTACCTATCTAGAATATCTAGTAAGTATATTTTCATTTTCTGTTAAAAATGCAACAGCAGGACTCCATAATTCCAAATCATTGAATGTTTCATGTGATTTAATGTAGATTTGCTTTCTCACTAATGCACTTTTGACACAAGTAACATTAGAATTAGAATATTATTATTGAATTTACAATTATTATTACATACAGGGTCACTTAGAATTTATTATTAGCTAGGTACCTAAAAGTTAATTTATAGTCATTTTTAATGGGTAGCTTGGTACTACGTACCTAGCTTGGATGAGAAACGCATATTCTACTTCTAGGTATTGAACTTTTTGTGTTCCGAGTATGGAATTTTAAAATGTTCACTTGTTTCTTGTTCTTGGTTTAGTACAAAATGCATCATAATACGAGAAAAAAGTCGATAAACCCACGTTACCTACTTGTGTTGTAATAATAACATACTAGGTGCTATTTGCTACTGTTCTCCACTCGCCACATATCGTACACTCAATACTACCAAGATACTAAATTACCTTGCCATGTCTTACACACAATAATATTACCAATACCTACTAAAATACCACCTCTCAAGTGTAATATTCACGATCAATTCTCGAAAAAAATTTCCCACTCAGTGGGGAGCTTTTAGATTCAGCTCTCCCTGGGAAGCTGAGTGTTACAGGCGCCGACCATCTTTTGTTTTATCCACGTTCAAAGCCGTAAAATTATGATTATTTATGATTATTCTCACTTCTAGCCTTTTGAATTACAATAACCTAGAGACGAGAGCTTTTTTCCTCACAGGGAAGGTTAATTAAGGGCATTGTGTTGAAGGTCGGTTTGTTCATTGAATGGAGTTTTCATTTGATCTAAATATGTAAAAGAGCTTTTTTCCTCACAGGGAAGGTTAATTAAAGGCATTGTGTTGAAGGTCGGTTTGTTCATTGAATGGAGTTTTCATTTGATCTAAATATGTAACGGAAATGCACACAATTTGAGACGCTTTATTATTGTACAAGTCGAATCTACACGCTTTTCTTCTGGTATTTACCTACTCTTGAGTTCGAAGTGGAAAAATAAAAGTAGGTACCTAGAGATCCTATACATGTTTTATTTCCTTCTTCTTCTTCTTCTTTTTTTGAGCAAATAGACTTTTTGTACCTATCTAAAAAAAGACACATTCATTTTGTATTACCCCAGTCCCTACTTACCGAATATGTATTTTCAGACTGTAATATTTACAGTATTTACACAAGAGCACAAAGAAACGAGACGAAAAAATGTGCACGAAATATTAATGTACCTAATGAAAAGTAATCATTTCGTACAGGGTCTTCTGAAAGAGAAAAAAAATCCCATGATACCTACAATAAATTGAATACCTAGTAGACTATAACCATGTAGGTATTCAATATCATCACACCTGAAATAGTATGTATTGTATTTTTCTTTTATAGCATTTTAAAAAACAAACCTCTAAAAAAAAACACAAAAAACAAACCTCTAAAAAAAACACTCTACAATAAGTAGGTACTAAATTGGAAGAGGTAAAATAGTAAAATTACATCTAGCTGATATATTATTATAAAAGAGAGCTTTGGCACACCCACTAATGAGTCTTTATTGAGTTGCACATTGCATAACTAAAAATTATTAACAGGCATTCACACAAATTTGTATTATTTATGGATACCTAATTCAATGGTGTTGGTGATAAAATATTATTTCATATTCATACACCTAGTATTTAGAACTATAGGTACACTGTAGGTACCTACTTATAATAATTATTTTATATTGTTACCCAGAAGATTCTTTAAAAGTAGAAAGGAATCTAGGGAAGATTTTTTTTTTTTTTTAATATAGGGCAGGTAGTTAGGCATGGAAAGTAGGTGATACTTTTTCGAAACCCTTAACATGAGCGTTAAGAAATTGAAAGAAACTAGGCAGGTAGTTAGGCATGGAAAGTAGGTGATACTTTTTCGAAACCCTTAACATGAGCGTTAAGAAATTGAAAGAAACAGTTTCATGTAGAGAGAGAGAGGGGGGGGGTTTCCCTAAGAGAAAAAATTCAAACACCTGAGAGATCCCCGTTAGAAACATTTGTACAAGAAGCAATTTATTTTCAAATTTTGTTTTCCTTTCTTTTTTGCGGTGTATTTATTTTCCAGTAACGATGTTTCCTACACACTATTTATTGTGTCAACAGTTTTACCCGCTCCTTGTACATCTAATGGGGTACTTGAAGTGGTTGAATAATTGGGCATCCACTTGAAAAAATGAAATAACTTGAAAACAGTTAAATAAAAGTTGCAGAAAAAAGAACATAGGTACTTGAACTGGTTCTGTTGGTATTTGCAAAGTCAAGTGTTGTTGAAAACTTTTGATTGGATTTTTTGCTCACTTTTGTCGATATTTGGCTGATTTTGAAGTCAATAAAATCAGCTACATAAATGTAGGTGAAAAGCAATTAGATTACTTATATCTAATGAGTTTGACATAAACAAACTTGAAACTTAGATTATGGTCCCCGCCATTAACAGAACTTTTTACCTTATATTTACGTGTACTCTTTTTTTTTACGAAAGTCCAAAGGTACCTAATCATCAAGAGTTATGCTGATAATATTTCGTTTGCATAAAGGTAGGTACAGTACCTATAAAAAATGCATGGAATTTAGACGTTATCACATCCGGAAATTCAGACGCTCTTTTTAAATAGACGCTCCAGCTTTTTATTTTCCATGTTGTACATATTAGAGTTTACATTTGGTTTCCCATATCCCAATAGAAGCTATCCCTAGGAAAACTATTAATTCATTTTATAACTAAACTAGTGGTTGACCCGTCCTTTGTACGGGACCATAATAATTATATTTGGTTACCAGTAGTACCTAGAGCGGTTTTGAATGCTTCTTTTTCATTAGTAGACACTAGACAGGTTGGAGTCATCATCAATTAATTTGAAATACATAATTAATACTCGTATGTAGGTATATACATAGATATTAAGTCCAAATAAATGCTGTTTCCAAAATGAAAGTTACAGATGATCAAAAATTAAATCAATATTTACACTTTACAGTGAATAAAAAAATACCTACCAATGTTTTTTTTCCTCTTTTTAGGTACCTATCTATTTTTAAATGAATTGTAAATTCTAACTACGACATTCCATGCTTAAATTTAACTACTACTGCTACTAAAATTTACTGCAAATTAACTACTTATTTACAAATATTACAACTTTAATAAAAGTATCTCTTGTTATCTATGAACAAAACTGATTCTCCACTTACCCACACTGTCATACTGTCTGTCTGGAATTCCTTCAGCTCTGTTGTAGTACAAACTTTTCATGTGAACATCTGCATCGGATCCCTAGAAAGACAAATCGAAATGAAGCAATCAGATTTAACTAGGATAACCTATTTGTAGGAAAGAAATAATGTAGGATAACTTAGGTACCTATAGTACACTTGGTACAGGTGTATGGGCTTAAAGTTGGAACGTACCTACCATAATTATTTTAATTTTTTGGAGGATTCGGGTCTAATCTCTTTATTAAATTTTCATATTGTTCATTGTTGGTAGATGAAAAATGTAGGTAGGTATATGTAGTTTTTTTTAGGTAAAACCATTATTAATATTTTTGCTGTAAAGCTTGAAACTGATTCCACAAGGCCGCATACCTACTGAGCGTATGAATCAGTGAGATGATCAAATTTTCGGAGGTTGCACGCAAACCTCACACAGGCATTTTGAGCCATCTGTAAGCTCTGTCCAAGTTCCCCATTCAGACCACCGTATACACTGTCACAATAGAGGAAATATCAAGCACTTAACAAGCCATGGAAAAGTTCTGGCTAGGACCCAGAGAATTTTTCTAATTTGTACCAGTAGTAAATTAATCACTTAACAAGCCATGGAAAAGTTCTGGCTAGGACCCAGAGAATTTTTCTAATTTGTACCAGTAGTAAATTAATTAACAAGCCATGGAAAAGTTCTGGCTAGGACCCAGAGAATTTTTCTAATTTGTACCAGTAGTAAATTAATGTTCTGTGTCCTTTTCTAAACAGGGTTTATACGCTTTTCCCGGAATGAAATTCCATGACTTTTCCAGAAAAATTAGGGGGCAGTGGTACTTAAAAATCAGTAAGATTACCCCTTCATTTAAATAAAATATGCAACATGCAGAACGTCAAGAAATATGAGGGGGAATGTGCCGCAGGCCGTTTTTCAGAACGACTTGAATTTTTTTTCGAGCTTAAAAAACATATCAAAACTGAATTTTTGAAATCGTGTCTCAGGTGTATTCGGATCAAAAATTTGTGCTCTGGCTCGTGGTTTTAACAAAAACAGTTTTTCGATTAAAATGAAAAAGTTATGACCTAAAAAATGACACAAGGTCCGTGATTTTTTAAAAAGTGGTTTTTTGGACGTTTTGTCCTAGAGCAATGAAATTTGGTATGATATACCGGTATGGTCCGAGGACGCGACTGTAACAATTTGGTAAAAATCGGACACTCATCCAGATATCAACCAAAGTCAGTGTTGCTTCGTATTTTTCGGAAAAAAAAAAAATCAATTTTTTTTTTCGATACTTTATATGATTCCTTATTGCAGGGGGAGTTTTTTAAGATAGAAAATTTTCCAGTAAAAATCGGCTGCCGTAGGCGGCTTAGGTTCGGAATTTCGTTGAGATGGTTGCTGCGCTTGGCGGTATTTTGACCGCTTTTGGACAGATTTCGACCGTTTTTTGGCGGTTTTCAGCTTAGCTACAAAACGGTTAGAGATATTGTAAAAATTAGGGTAAAAGAACACTCAAATAAGAATCATTCAATAGGATAAGGAAAGTCGTGTGTTGTACAAGAAAGAACACTCAAATACAGATTTCGACCGTTTTTTGCGGTTTTCAGCTATAGCGACAAAACGGTTAGAGATATTGTAAAAGTTAGGGTAAAAGAACACTCAAATAAGCATCATGATAGGATAAGGAAAGTCGTGTGATGTTCACACCAGATTTTTTATTGCATATTATTATTCCACGCAAAATTTCATGTACAATCGTCTATTCATTCATTTTTAGCGATTCGCGGTTTCGCGAATTCCGCGAACATCAAAACTAACTGGCATGTACCTGTGTGACATATCATTTCACAATGTTTTTCCTTCATAAATCATGTGGTAACATCAGATTTAGGATTGAGACCATTTTTCGTTCCGAGATATTGACATTTTTTAATCCCCCCATAAGAAATACACGGGGAACACAGTTTGAGGCCAGCAAAACTTTTCCTACGTTTTATATTTTGCTCTCGCTCCCTATTTTTTATTGCATATTATTATTCCACGCAAAATTTCATGTACAATCGTCTATTCATTCATTTTTAGCGATTCGCGGTTTCGCGAATTCCGCGAACATCAAAACTAACTGGCATGTACCTGTGTGACATATCATTTCACAATGTTTTTCCTTCATAAATCATGTGGTAACATCAGATTTAGGATTGAGACCATTTTTCGTGAATTTGCCAAAATTTGCAAAGTTCACGAATTGACAAAGTGATTGAAATGTACCTTGTGACACATCATTTCACAATGTATTTCCCTCATAAATCACGGGGTAACATCAGATTTCGGATCGAGGCCATTTTTCGCGAATTCGCAAAATTTCAATCACTTTGTCAATTCGCGAACTTAGCACATTTCGCGAATTCGCGAAAAACGGTCTGAATCCAAAATCTGATGTTACTAAATGATTAATAGAGGAAAAACATTATGAAATGATTTGTCACACAGTTCATTTCAATCACTTTGTCGATTTGCGAACTTTGCGAATTTCGGGAATTAATTTCGCGAATTCGCAAAATTTCAATCACTTTGTCAATTCGCGAACTTAGCAAATTTCGCGAATTCGCGAAAAACGGTCTGAATCTAAAATCTGATGTTACTAAATGATCAATAGAGGAAAAACATTATGAAATGATTTGTCACACAGTTCATTTCAATCACTTTGTCGATTTGCGAACTTTGCGAATTTCGGGAATTCACGAAAAATAGTCTTAATCCTAAATCTGATGTTACCACATGATTTATGAAGGAAAAACATTGTGAAATGATATGTCAAATAGGTACATTTCCGTTAGTTTTGATGTTCGCGGAATTCGCGAAACTGCGAATCACAAAAAATGAATGAATAGTCAATTGTACATGAAAATATACGTAAAATAATAATATGCAATAAAAAATTGGGGTTCTCATTTGTAATTCCAAAGTTGGTACCAAGTTTGCGAAAATAGCGAACTTCTTCGCAAATTTCAATATTGCCAAAAAGTTCTTTGCAAAAATCAAAGCGTTAAGGTTTTTTTTTCGAAAACTCTAACAGATTCGGAGCAATTTGAGTGGGTCATACCCTCATACATTGGTGGACACCCTGTATAGGCGGCTTGGGACTTGGAAAATTTTTTACATTTTTTTTTTTTTTTTCAAATACTTATTCCGTAAATGTAATCCCCCACAAAAACATAAATGTGAAAAAAAGGCCAAGTTCCTATCCAAAAATGTCGGCCCTTAAAAATGGTGAGATCAGAAAATGAAGGCCAAGTCTGCATTTCCAATTTTTCGTGTCTGCCGAAAATGCTGGATCTCAATTCCTTCAACCTTCTCTCAATTTCAACTTGGCAATGTTTTTCCAACTCAAATTAATACCTAAATACGGTACCTAAAATTAACATGAAAATAAAACGAAAACATTGCCAAGTTGAAATTGAGAGAAGAGAAGGTGAAATTGACACTTTTAAGGGCCGACATTTTTGGATAGGAACTTGGCCTTTTTTTTCACATTTGTGTTTTTGTGGGGTATCTCACTCCTTTTTTCTAAGTGTGTATTTACACATCATTAGTAGGTACAGATCTCCTTATTACCTAGCTATTTGCGAGGTTTTGAAAATATTCGTGAGTTGTTGTTGATGTTTTTGTTGTTGGTGTTTTGTTGTAGTTGTTGGTGAAATATCTTTTTGATACCTAAGTAGTTTAGTCATTAAAAAAGCGGTCGAAATACTGTTAACTGTAAAAATACAGGAAAATAGCGCTAACTGTTGTTCCGATGTTCATAAAATTTACTAATGAGGGGGTTTTAGGTATGGTTTTGGGGGGTCTACTCTCATAACTTTTTCAATATCTCTAACCGTTTTGTGAAAACCGCCAAAAAGCGGTAAATTCCGCCTGTGGGCGGCGCCCAGTGCAACTTTTGCCGATTTTCAGATTTTTCCCTTTACTTTCTCATCAAGACTTACCATCCTGCCAAATTTCAAGTTTCTAGGACATCGGGAAGTGCCTCATAATTTTGATGAGTGAATCAGAAAAAGCGGTTAATTCCGCCTGTGGGCGGCGCCCAGTGCAACTTTTGCCGATTTTCAGATTTTTCCCTTTACTTACTCATCAAGCCGCCAAAAAGCGGTTAATTCCGCCTGTGGGCGGCGCCCAGTGCAACTTTTGCCGATTTTCAGAGTAGGTACATAGGTACTGGTCGAATAAACTACGGGCTAAAAAATTCCCGGAGGGACGGGCCCAGCTTGTTACCATTAATTATAGGGCAAAAAAGGACTTTTTTTTTAAAAAAAGTTTTTTTTTAGGCTTTATGGCAGGATTCTCACACAGCTCTTCCACCCAACCAAAGATAGGATAGTAAAAAGGGGAAAAAGAAGAAGAAGAAGAAGAAGAAGAAGAAGAAGAAGAAGAAGAAGAAGAAGAGGAAGAAGAAGAAGAAGAAGAAGAAGTGAGTGAGTCAGTCGTAAAATAAGCGATTTTCAAACCGTTTATTCTATCCCTTCCGGTAAAGCTAGAACTTTTGAATTTCGCAGGTATAAGTAAAATAAGCGATTTTCAAACCGTTTATTCTATCCCTTCCGGTAAAGCTAGAACTTTTGAATTTCGCAGGTATAATAAGGAAGTATAGGTTAACATATGGTCCAAATTTTGTGAGATTACATTGAAAATTGACGGAGTTATGATAGGGGTAAAAATGTGTCGAAATGTTTCGTGTAATATACACACTGGCTTGCTCAGGCCGGAACTTGGCCTGGCGCACTGCCGTGCGTCTAGATAGAAAGTCGTGTGATGTTCATACCAGATTTTTTTTCTTTCGCAATTTCAAACAGGTTCCCAGAAAATCAATGTAAGCATAAATTCTGGGACACCCTGTATATATTGAAGTCAATTACCTCTGGAGTTTCTCCTAGAATCCATTTTCCATTTGGAGTGAAAGTATCTGGGGAGTTGTGAAGTACAGGCTTGGTGACATTTTCTAGAATAGGAAGTCGGTGTATGGCTTTCTTCCATAATGGCGCTGAGGAGAAACAGAGAAAATGAATATGTGCGTGAGTGAATGAGCAAGAGAGAGAATCCTTCCTAGTTTTCACACATACATATACGGTTTCATTCGATCCAGTACGTATTCGGTCATACCGATAGGTGTGAAACGATGGAATCAAACACCCCTGTTTTCACACATACATATACGGTTTCATTCGGTCCAGTACGTATTCGGTCATACCGATAGGTGTGAAACGATGGAATCAAACACCCCTTCGACACGAATAGGTCAGGTTTGAAATTTGAATGTGTGTCGTGTAGAGTGATCAAGAACTTTTGAAGCTTTCCACACTTGTACACTTTCACTTTTGGTTTTGATCTGATCTGGTCTGCACACGTCATGTGAGTCAGTGTGTGGGTAATACAGGTTTAAATGGGAAAATGTCGTATACAAAATATCTCAAGAACGGTGTGTCATAGAGCGATGAAATTTGGTATGCTATCCCGGTATGGTAAAAGGACGCGACTGTAGGTAACAATTTGGTAAAAATCTGGTGTGAACATCACACGACTTTCCTTATCCTATTAAATTATGCTTATAAATTTGAGTGTTTTTTTTTTACCTTACTTTTTACAATATCTCTAACCGATTGGTCGGTATACCTGAAAACCGCCAAAAAGCGGTCAAAATACCGCCAACCGCAGCACCTATCTCAACCAAACGTTTTGTGTTTCATTCTTGTCACATTTATGAACTACATACCAAATTTTAAGTCTCTAGCTCATACCGTTCCCGAGATATTGTTGATTTACACCGAAAACCGTCAAAAAGCGGCAAAATACCACCAAGCGTTGCACCGATCTTAACCAAAAGTTTCGTGTCGCATCTATGTCACATTTGACAGCTACATACCAAATTTCAAGTTCTAGCTCTTACCGTTCTCGAGATATTTTGTTTACAGACAGACAGACAGAAGGACAGACACACGGACCAATGGCTGAAACTTTGGATTTAGGCTCTAGGGACCTCAAAACGTGTTTTGGCACTAAAATTTGACCATCGAAAATTTGACCCGATTACATTACTTTCCTTCCTATAGGATAAGGAAAGTAAAAAGACGAGAAACTCCCGATCGGCCGCCGCAGGCGCCTCGGGACTTAGTAGTTGGATTTTTGAAACCCCAGGGAACAACTGGTAGTCGACTAGCTTAAGAAAAAAGGTCATGGCACCCAACTGGCGTTCGTCCGTTATAGTTAGGTACCTATATTATTTTTTCTTTTGATATGTTTGAATTGCATTCATCCATATTTATGTATTTATATACAAAACCGGTTAAATGTTCCATGTAATAATAGATTTCTCAAATAAATAATGAATTGAGGAAGGTATAGAACCTTCAAATTGAGAAAGGTTCTATTTAAAGTCTCATCTTAGACAAAAGAGGCTGAGGATTGACCTCAAACTTTCACCAACGTATTCTATTTTTCAAGGTCTTTTAAGTTTTGTGTTGAAATTTGGTGGTTCCTATTTAAGATAGA
Organism: Diaphorina citri; assembly: GCF_000475195.1. Lineage (NCBI taxonomy): Eukaryota > Metazoa > Arthropoda > Insecta > Hemiptera > Psyllidae > Diaphorina > Diaphorina citri. The sequence continues at coordinate 495,702 of NW_007377454.1, forward strand.
TTTCAAAGTTGACCCCCTGATTATGTTTAAAAAAATCAAACTCAGTGTGAAATGTTTCCCCCTGAATATAATTTGAAACGTATTTCAGTTCAAAATTCAAGTTTATTCTCTAGTTTATTATTATTATTTTACTAGCCTACGTTACATACCGAAGTGTTTCCAATCAGACGGGCAATGTTTCTTCCAGTTTTTCGGTATTTTCTGCAGTCCCACGAATGCGGGCTTGGCGTCAGGTTCGAATCCCCCCACCATGAAACTACCCCTGGTTGTAAACTCCCGTATGTATGTGTAGGAGTCATAGTCACGAATGTAGGGTAACGAAGAGACACCAGGGCTCACTGTGTCCGTGGTCACATAGAAGTGTTGAGCTGGGTAGATTGGAATCCGGACCTTGGGATTACAAAGCCAGCCAAGTTCTCGAGACCACTATGGACAATAAAAATCTGGTGTGAACATCACACGACTTTCCTTATCCTATTGAATGATGCTTATTTGGGTGTTCTTCTATTGTCACCTTTACAATATTTTTAACCATATAGGCAGTAGGTGTAGCTGAAAATCGCCAAGAAGCGGTCAAAATACCGCCAACCGCAGCACCTATCTTAACCAAAAGTTTCAAGTTACATACTTGTCATATTTGTGGACTACATATCAAATTTCAAGTCTCTAGCTCATACCGTTCCCGAGACATTATTGAATTACACCGAAAACCGCCAAAAAAGCGGCTAAATACCGCCAAGCGTTGCACCGATCTTAAACATAACTCCGGCCCTGGTTGTTGGATCGAACTTAGTGTTGTACCAAAGTACTACGTTCTTTAAGACCTTTGATTTGATGTATACAGGGTGTTCATTGTTCAACCTAAAAGTGCCCCATAGGAAACTAACCCGTAAAATCAGTTTTTTGCTCCTTAAAAGTCCCCAATACACTTTTCGGGTCAACTAAGCATTCTTTCTTATGGAACTTTGGACGAGAAATCGATTGGTGTAACTTTCAAGACTGTCCGACTTACAGTTAAGGAGTTACGGTTTTAAGACTCGGCGAATTCAAGAAAAAATACTGTTTTTGAAAAGGCCTTCAACGGTTTCAGTTAAAGATATTTGACAGTTAAAAAATCATTCCTGTGTGATTTTTTACGCCAAATCGAATGGTGCTACGAATTCCATCAAAATTTCATCAATTCTCGTGAAAAGAGGACAACGAAAGGTCTATTTAGCGTTACAGACAGATGGAAATTTTTCTAATGTGATTTTTGGAATCATGGATGCATAAAGGTGGGTTTTCACCAATGCGATTTTTGTCGGAGTCGCGCGACAAAAATCGCATAGTGGAAACGTGTCGCGCGACACGAAAAAAAGTCGTGCGACCATGCGACTTCTATCCGATGAAAGTCGGTCCGGATCAAAGGAATGTCGCGTAGCAATGCCAGTGGAAACGTGTCGCGCGACTCTTCATTTTAGTTTGTTCCTTATTATGAGTGGGAGTGCTTTAATTTTAATAAAATTTTAATTTTTTTTATAATTTTCATCACCCTATATCACGTTGAATACACAGCTTAAAAAAAAAAATAAATTAAAATATTTTTTAATTGCAAGTGAAAACAGGTCACGTCGCGCGACATTGTCGCGCGATTTTGTCGCGCGATAGAGGTCGCGTTGGTGAAAACGCACCTTTATAGTGCCTGTGTTTGTAGAACTTATTTATACTGCTCATATGGGACTAAAGAGTCGCCTTACAATAGCAGTTTGTATTGGTTGAGTAGGTACTTGTGAGTACCTATACACTACACAGGCATGCTTACTGGAACTTAGCCTGGCGCACTCTCGTCTGATCAGATTGACAGTGAGGGTTATGTCCTATATAC
>NW_007377454.1:498299-505136 GCF_000475195.1 Diaphorina citri
AATTGTATTCATTGAAATGTATTTTTAATGTCATATTATGTACAATAAAAATAAATTGAATTGAATTGAATTGAACCAATAACACACAAAAAGTTGATCATTTGTGAAAGATCTTGATATGTACTACCTAACCCTATCATTCCCAGAAAGTTGATCATTTGCCAAAGTTCTTTTCGCGTTCTAGAATTCTTTCGTGTGGGATAAAATAAGGGATATTTTCTGTGGGACCAAATTTTGATAGGTATTTTTTGCAGTCTAGCTGTTTTTACCCAGTACACAGGTAATACATGTAGTAAACACTTCTTAATGGGGTGGGTGAAGCATTAAAAAAGGAATACCGAATAGAATGGAATAGGTGTGTACACTGTACATACATATACAGAGTGTTTTTAAAGTCCGGGGACCCCTGAATATTTCTTGAACGGCTTAAGGTGAGAAGCTGAAATTTAGGGTAGTATTTCATCTTTTCAAATACCATTTTTTGAAGTAGTCGCCAAATTTCGTCCGGAGCCAGGATCGGTCCCAGGGGGCCCAACTTTAAAATCTTAAATGAGAACCCCCTACTTTTGATACAGCATATCAAAGGTCTTAAAAAACGTAGTACTTTGGTACAAGTTTGAGCTCGATCCGACAACCAGGGACGGAGTTATGGTCTATTCAAATTTTCATTTTTCCATATTCTCCCGCCAATAGGAGAAGCACCAAAAATCGAAAATTCATATCGATTGGTATACAAGCGGACATTGGATACGAGACAACAGTTCTAAAGCAAGTGAGTTCGGTGAATATCTATCGAACATCTTCAGTCCCAACCAAGCAGCTCAAGATGCACAACCACTCCCAGAAATTTTTCATCATGAAAAAGAATACAATATTCCCAGCACAACTATTAGGGAAGTAGAAAGAACAATTAAGAAAGAAATAAATCCAAAACAAGCTGGGTCCGTCCCTCCGGGAATTTTTTAGCCCGTAGTTTATTCGATCGTGGTTAAAGAATACCTATGTACCTACCTAATTTAAGTTCCTACCTTTCGAACCGTTTCTTCCGAATCAAGCAAGAAGACTCCTACTCTGAAATAAAAGAAATATGTGCTGGAGTACCACAAGGCGGTGTACTTGGTCCCATCCTGTAACTGCTTTACACCAGTGACATACCAGAAGAAGAAGAAAATACAATCGCCACATTAAGAAGAAGAAAATACAATACAATCATTCCTTTCTCCAACCAGGCGAAATACCTTGGAATGACACTAGACGCGAAACTCAAATGGAAAGAACATGTTAAAAAGAAAAGACAACAGCTTCAACTGAAGTTCCAGAAATTATACTGGCTACTTGGAAGATATTCACCTCTCCCTATTGAAAACAGACTATTCGTTTACAAGCAGGTCCTGAAACCAGTCTGGACCTACAGTATTCAGTTATGGGGCTGTACCTGTGAGACAACCATTTATATCATACAGCGATTCCAGAACAAAGTACTTAGGAGCATAGTAGATGCTCCTTGGTATATACGTAACGACAACCTCCACCGTGATCTGTGTGTCGAAACAGTTAAAGAAGTTATACAAAAAGCCGCCTTAGCTCACCAAAAAAGGCTACAGGAACATGAAAACATCGAGATCGTCCATCTTCTCGATGTTGAATCCCTACTCAGAAGACTAAAGAGGAAGAAACCTCATAATCTAGCACTTTAGCTGTGCAAAATTAGTTGTTATTGTTAATACAGTGGTACTTATGTTTATTTTATAGTAACCATCGCTAAATGACATTGAAGTTGACATTCGCTAAATGACGGGGTCGAGTCCGTCAAGGTGTGTCCAGGTTTTCCAACCAAGTTTCTCGCCTGGTCATTGAATACTTTCCCCTTTGACCGGGAAAATATCCAAGGGTGACATACTGCGTAAGTCCTTGATCATGCATTGTGGGGCAGCACCAAACACCCAAAAAAATCAGCGTTACTCACTCATTCTCCCAATGGCAAGTACGAAAAAAATTCTCCTCATAAATAATTTCCTCTATCAATGAATCCCAATGTTCCCCCGAGTATCTGTACTCGGGTCATGCTATGCGTAAGTCCTTGATCATGCATTGTGGGGCAGCACCAAACACCCAAAAAAATCAGCGTTACTCACTCATTCTCCCAATGACAAGTACGAAAAAAATTCTCCTCATAAATAATTTCCTCTATCAATGAATCCCAATGTTCCCCCGAGTATCTGTACTCGGGTCATGCTACCCAATGAAAAGTTGTGTTATGTACATAACCTCAGTAACCTAGTTTTAAGTTCATTATTGTATCAAAGTAATATTACTTATTAGCTTAAGTCAGCTATCCGAAAGTCTAAATTTCATTTTTGGGTCTGAATTTCAATATGACCCATTACTAGGACCTATTTGAAGCACAAATCACCAATCGATATGAATTTCCCATTTTTGGTGCTTCCCCTATTGGCAGAAGAACATGGAAATATGAAAATTTGTATAGGCCATAACTCCGTCCCTGGTTGTCGGATCAAGCTCAATCTTGTACCAAAGTACTACGTTCTTTAAGGCCTTTGATATGATGTATCACAAGTAGGGGCTTCTCATTTTAAGATTTTAAAGTTAGGCCCCCTGGGGCCGACCCTGGCTCCGACCTAAATTTTGCAACTACTTTAAAAAATGGTATTTTAAAGATATCCCGCTAGTTCATCCCGAGGCATGGCCAAACTTGTGGAAAAGGCATGGCCGAACTTGTGGAAAATAAAAAATACGGTCGCGCTGCGCGCTCCCTATTAGCTGCATAGTTATCAAACTAAAAACATAAACGAAACGCAAAATGTTGGTCGAGAGCGGAACTTTTCTCTCCCGCAGTCTCTGCACTCTGTGTATTTCTTATGGAGATTTTAGCGATCAAAAATTGCCTAATAAAACGTACAAATATCTTGGTATCCAACAAAACTTAAACATCAATGAAAGTGAAATAAAACAACAATTCACTGAAAAATTCATAAAACGTGTAAAAATTATCATGAACACGGAACTGTACTCCAAGAACAAGATTCAAGCAATTAATGCATGGGCGGTGCCAGCAATAGCATATACATTTGGTGTCATCAATTGGAGTAAAACAGATTTTCAAAACTTGAACAGGATAGATGGGCAGTGTCTACCGTTCTTGTATGAATGTGAAAATAAAGGCCATACTAATCTTATATTATAAGAACAAGATCCATTCACTCATTCACATTTCACACACTGATCGCTCTATCTCGAGAACCACAACACCTAGAACATAATAAGTTTATTTATTATACTTTCTCATATTGTTGCTCTTGTTGTACCACCTTGAGCTGTAGCCGAATGGTGATGGTAGAATAAAGAAAGTACATCTTTTTTTTCTGCCATACACCACACCGGAGTGATGGTCTCTAGCCATGTTTAATTCGCTCGTTCTGAAGCGCAGTCAACCATCGTGAGAATTTGTGCTTGTTCTTTAAAAGTAAGTTCTTTCTTACTTTCTCATTATACAGGGTGGTTCGTGATTTGCGAACCACGCTTATATCTCAGAAACGGCTGGGAATTAAGGAATGAAATAAACGGCATCATGTCTCATATTGTTGCTCTTGTTGTACCACCTTGAGCTGTAGCCGAATGGTGATGGTAGAATAAAGAAAGTACATCTTTTTTTTCTGCCATACACCACACCGGAGTGATGGTCTCTAGCCATGTTTAATTCGCTCGTTCTGAAGCGCAGTCAACCATCGTGAGAATTTGTGCTTGTTCTTTAAAAGTAAGTTCTTTCTTACTTTCTCATTATACAGGGTGGTTCGTGATTTGTCTGCCATACACCACACCGGAGTGATGGTCTCTAGCCATGTTTAATTCGCTCGTTCTGAACCGCAGTCAACCATCGTGAGAATTTGTGCTTGTTCTTTAAAAGTAAGTTCTTTCTTACTTTCTCATTATATAGTAGCATTGCAACAGATAGTAAAAATTGAATTTTAAAAGATAAAACACTACCCCAAATTTCAGCTTCAAATCTTTAGCCCTTCACATTGCAACAGATAGTAAAAATTTAATTTTAAAAGATAAAACACTACCCCAAATTTCAGCTTCAAATCTTTAGCCCTTCAAAAATATTCAGGGTTCCAGGACCTTTTGAACGCTCTCTATACCTAGCACCTCCCTTTTCAGCTAGAGAGGCCAGTGTTCTGCCAATTACTTGAGGATTCCCAATACAATCCTCAGGGACCCATACTCCTCCTTCCAAATCTGTCACATTGATGTAAGGGTGAAGCTTCTTGATCTCTTGTGGACCCACGACCTGAAATAAATTTATACAGGGTGTTGCATATTAACCGATGTCAACCCGGAAATGGCGAATACTACAGGTCAAGGGCTACAAAAAGTTCCCTGATCACTCTTTCGAAATCTCCAGAATAACGGAGATATCCGCCATTTTGTATTATTTTATTTTTTTCAAACTTTTGGCTGTGGTACAAAATCTGTGATGGGTAAGAGTAAACTAATTACATGATGGATAAAAAGTAGACAATATTATCTCTCTTTTGAGATAAATTCTGTTTCTTAAAATTAAGATCCGTATACACACACTATGGCTGTTGCAGCGCGAAATTTTAATTGTTTTCGAATTTGCGCGACTTCTGTTACACCCTGTATCTCTAGTTCAAATTGAACCACAACATGGCAAAATCCCAAAAACTGATACTGATACATATTGTTTCCTTTTAATCAAAGCAAAATTCAAGTTTTCACGTGTTGCCATCTTTTCAAAATATCATTTTCCTTTCGAGAAAACTTGTTCATATGCTAACTTATTGGTAATTGTAATAGGTATTGGACTTGTAATATTGGTCATTCAAAAGTACCTACTTATTGGACCGTACTCGAAGCTGTGGGGGTGTTTTATTATTATTATTTTTTACCAAGCACCATGAATTGGTATAGTAAGTAATCACCAGAGACCGACAAATGTAATATTGCCATGGCACCATACTATTTTTTTTTTTTTTTTTTTTTTTTTAAATTGGTTTGGATTGTTATTGCCAGAGACCGGCAAATGCCATATTGCTATGGCAAAATACCATTATTTTTTTTATTATTATTATTATTATTTTTTTTTGCAAAATTTGGAAAAATGGCCTATTTAACATTGGTGCATATTGGCTTATTTTGCCCTATTTTAAGCATTTTTAAGGAAAAATTAAAAGAAAAACGATGTCATTATGCCCCACAAGAGATAACTATTGAAGTTGAAGCGATGTTTTTTTTCCCTATTTTTTATTGCATATTCGTTTTCTACGTTAAATTTTAGGTATAATCGACTACTCACTCGAATTTTTGCGATTCGCGGTTTTCGCGGAAAACGCGAATCACAAAAGTGCTTATAAAGTACAAGTGTAACCTATCAAATCTGAGTGTTTTTTGCTCCCAAATCTTATGGTCTCATTATTTTCTCGATTTGGTCCAATATTTCGCTGTTTGCGATTTGCGCGGTGTTCGCGAAATCCGCGAATCCTACATGTTTTCCAAAGGTACGTGTGTGACATATCAAATCATGCTATTTTTTACTTCTAAATCTTGTGGTGATATTATTTTTTCAATTCACTTCATTTTTGACTGTTCGCGGATTTCGCGAACACCGCGAACAGTCAAAAATGAAGTGAATTGAAAAAATAATATCACCACAAGATTTAGAAGTAAAAAATAGCATGATTTGATATGTCACACACGTACCTTTGGAAAACATGTAGGATTCGCGGATTTCGCGAACACCGCGCAAATCGCAAACAGCGAAATATTGGACCAAATCGAAAAAATAATGAGACCATAAGATTTGGGAGCAAAAAACACTCAGATGTGATAGGTCATACTTGTACTTTATAAGCACTTTTGTGATTCGCGTTTTTCGCGAATTCCGCGAAAACCGCGAATCGCAAAAAATCGAGTGAGTAGTCGATTATACTTCAAATTTAACGTAGAAAACGAATATGCAATAAAAAAATAGGGGTTCTTATTTAAAAATCTAAAGTTGGTACCCGATTCGCGGACTTCGCGAATCCCCTGCGTTCCCCTAGCTTGAGAGCTAACGTGACTCCTCCCTCCTTACCGAAATTAAATGGAATGACCTGAACTAACACTTCACACTCGGTGAACTTCGTGGCCATAAGGTATTTCACATCCCCCGACAAGCAGCCCTGACTACACAAGGACAAGCGCACCCAGGCCTCTTAAGAACAAGCGGTGCGATCCCTGTATATAATTCAATTATTATCATTATATTTCCTTCCTGCGCCGATTTTGAACGAAAAGATAGTATTTTAATTCAATCTGACAACTACACAATAGTTTGCTTATAGTAATAGGAAAGCTCTTTTGAACCAGTACACGATCTAGAATAACCATTACATTAATGCCGACCATATAACTCAGTAACTGCCTATGGATGAATAACTGGCATGAGCTTGCACCCCCACAAACTATAAGTTATAACAAATGGCTCGTGGTACTAACCATATCATTCATATAGTGCGACTCTGGCTGATACATTATACGGACCGTTGGCAATGATAAAAAAAATATAAAAAAAAAAAAATGGTCTTGTGTATGTAATCAAGGCCTAACAATAATCGGCTCAGCAGCTTACAGTGTGGTATAACGATACATCGTTCGTAATGGTGATAAAGTGTTAAAGCATTAACTAGTACTAGGTATAACTTCAAAAACTGTTTTTTATTTTTACTGGGTATTGAAAATCTTCGACGTATAAACTCCGAATAAAACGGATTACAATGTGCGTAGAAATTACTTTAATTTCCTTAGCTGCAGTAC
>NW_007377454.1:505309-564845 GCF_000475195.1 Diaphorina citri
CTTAACGTCCCGAAATCGAAGAGAGAAGGAAGACAGGATATGAGAAAGCCAGAACGAACATCATCCCATCAGGATAAAATCCGCCCCGGGCGGGAATGAAACCCGCGGCCTAGCGCTTACGAGGCAGACGCACTACCAACTAAGCTAACTAGGCTGGCCCCTATTTTTTATTGCATATTCGTTTTCTACGTTAAATTTGAAGTATAATCGACTACTCACTTGAATTTTTGCGATTCGCGGTTTTCGCGGAATCCGCGAATCCTATAATTTATTAAAAGGTACGTGTGTGACATATCAAATCATGTTGTTTTTTACTTCTAAATATTTTTGTGATATTATTTTTGGAATCTAATGCCTTTTTTTACGTACCTTTAAATGAATTATAGGATTTGCGGATTTCGCGAACAGTCAAAAATGAAGTGAATTGAAAAAATATTATCACCACAATGTTTAGAAGTAAAAACAGCATGATTTGGTATGTCACACACGTACCTTTAAATGAATTATATGATTCGCGGATTTCGCGAACACCGCGAACAATCAAAAATGAAGTGAATTGAAAAAATAATATCGCCACAAGATTTAGAAGTAAAAAATAGTATGATTTGATATGTCACACACGTACCTTTGAAAAACATGTAGGATTCGCGGATTTCGCGAACAACGCGCAAATTGCAAACAGTGAAATATTGGACCAAATCGAAAAATTAATGAGACCATAAGATTTGGGAGCAAAAAAACACTCAGATTTGAGGTCACACTTGTACTTTATAAGCACTTTTGTGATTCGCGTTTTTCGCGAATTCCGCGAAAACCGCGAATCGCAAAAATTCGAGTGAGTAGTCGATTATTCTTCAAATTTAACGCAGAAAACGAATATGCAATAAAAAATAGGGGTTCTAATTTAAAAATCCAAAGTTGGTACCCGATTCGCGGACTTCGCGAAATTTTTCGCGAATCGCGATATTGCCAAAATGTCCGCTTCAAAAATCAAAAAGTTACGGTTTTTTTTGTTTTTCGAAATTTCGAACAGGCTCCGAGAAAATCAATTAAAGCATAAATTCTGGGACACCCTGTATATTTAGGACTAGCGTCGAGTTTCAAATTTCAAATCTTGTCAAACTTACGACCAATGAGATTGAGTTTTTCGGGTGCGTGTTATTTGGAAACCACGTGTTGACGCACTTCTGTTGCTATGGTTACAAGCTTTCAGGTTAGAACTTCAAGTTCGAGACTCACCAAACTCTAATGGCTGCCGTTTTCTTCTAATAAGAATTATTCATTAACTCACCAACTTCAAATGTCTATCACGAACTTGTTTCTTCACTTTTCGTAAACATTTTTATTGCAAATTGAAGGAAAATTCTTCTACTTTTATTTGATTATATTTTATTTTCACAATAACTAAAATTAAAAAACAATAAAAAAACAATAAAAATACAGGAGCTACAAATCAAACTACTTTCTCTAAAAAAGGCGATGTTGCCAACCCGATCTTAATGAATAAGTAAAGGGAAAAATCTGAAAATCGGCAAAAGTTGCACTGGGCGCCGCCCACGGGCGGAATAAAACGCTTTTTTGGCGGTTTTCACTAAACGGAACACTAAAGAGATATCGAAAAAGTTATGAGAGTAGCCCCCCCCCCCCCCAAAAAACCAAACCTAAAACCCTCCACTTAAGAAGCGGTAGCGCTCCGCCCCGCCAAGTCAAGAAAGTTTGACCGCGCTACTAGAGATATTATACGCGACAGGGAAAGTAGCCGTTTTCAGGTAGTTGTAGACAGACAACTACAAATGATGGAAGAAAACGGATTGCGTGTGTGTGTTGGGGCATGAAAGAAGACCAAGTTGAAAAAAAATGTCATCAAAATCGGTTAAGTTTAGCCGGAGATATTTGACTTTGAAAAACGTCAAATTTTTCATCATTTTCTGCTGTTGCTTCCGCTTCTTCTTTGACGTTGACCGCTCTACAGCCTAAACCACTTGACCGATTTTGATGGTTGATGGCTCATTTTTTTTTCTCGTGAGTGGTAGGTGTGCCTTTTCATATTTTCAAGGCACCCAAAGGGGCCCTTCGGCCTTAAATATTTGATAAAAGAGTGACTTTTGGGGGGAAAATTCCAAATTATATCGCTCGAGTTGATTAATAAGGAAGTTTTGTACTACGTAGAGTCAAAAGTCGGAGTGTCCGAGTGGTAAGGAGTGTGGTCTCTGACAAACTGCTGAGCGGGTGGGATGGGGACAGACGGACAGACGACACCGAAGCGAATACAATACCCCGCCCCTTATACCTTTTTAGTCCGTCCTTCCTTTATTTTTTACTAATAATAAAAGGTATAGTGGACGGACTATTGTATTCGCTTCGGTGTCTGTCAGTCAGTCTGTCCCCATAGAAGGACTTATCCAAACCTGGTCGACCTATATATCAAATTAAAGGTCTTTTTACCAGGATCACGAAAATGGTGGTGCGAATTTTGTCCAGAAAACCATAAATGCAAAAAACCAAAAAAACTGGTTTTTGCGGGATATTTTTCACATTTTCTCACACAAATGAGCTCTGATCTTGAAATTTGTCGCGACGACCTATGAACTCAAAGCGAGAAAGTTTTTGAATCAGTGGTTATTTTAAGACCGGTTTTAGCGTCATCTATGTTAAGCTACGCCGAGCAAGGCCAATAAATGGATGGGTGACTTGAACATTATATTGGGAATAAAGGGAGAACGGGCTCTAGTCTTGATTTTAAATCATTACATAAAAGTAAAATCAAAAAATCAAATCAAGAATAATAATAAACTGAATAAGTAGGTACATAGGTACTGATTTTCTCTAATCACGATCGAATAAACTACGGGCTAAAAAATTCCCGGAGGGACGGGCCCATATGTAGGTACTGATTTTCTCTAATCACTACGGGCTAAAAAATTCCCGGAGGGACGGACCCTGCTTGTTTAATTAACGTACTGGTTTTCTCTAATCACTACGGGCTAAAAAATTCCCGGAGGGACGGACCCTGCTTGTTTATATATACAGGGTGTCCCGCGAACGACTGTACAACGCTTGAGGGTTGATGCAGGACCTAAAGGGCTACCAGAAAAAGCTATCTGGGAAAAGTCATGGAATTTCATTCTGAGAAAAGCGTATAAACCCTGTAATATAAATAAAGTATTCTCTTAACTCTTATGTTGTCAAAGTCTTACAATAAGAGTAAATTTTATGTCCCTGCTGGGATTTGAACCGGCGACCCCTTGTTTACCAGGAATCTTTTATCTCGATTTTTGTTACTTGAATCTAATATGAACGAAAGGTATGTATGAGTATCTGTTATTTTAAACTTGTTTAGGGAAGCAAATGTTAGATTGCTTGATTATTTTAAGTGTGTAATAATAACTAATTTTGAATAAAAATAAATAAACAAAATAATTATTAAGCTGGTTAAGATATTAATGTCTTTTTTTTAAGATTTGATTTTGCCTTCCCCTTATTTTTCCAAGAAGTTTGACAGAGGGAACTCTGTAGGTAAATGCTAAGGTCTTATCGTCCCGAAATCGAAAAAAGCAGGAACACAGGATAGGAGAAAGCCAGCCGTTCCGAGAACGAACCTTATCCGTTCAGGATAAAATCCGCCCCGGGCGGTAATCGAACCCGCGGCCTAGCGCTTACAAGGCAGACGCGCTACCAACTAAGCTACCTAGACCGGCATTTTTATGTTTGACCTAATCCTATAATAACACTGGTCACAGCTCATTTGTGAAAGCTCCTTTTGTGGTAATTTTCCATTGACGTGACTTCTGAACAAGTACCGCGAATTGTGAATGGAAGTTATACTGTGACGTCACTCTTATGCACCTGCCGTGTGAATCAAGTTTCGACGTCTCATGTTATACCAGATAAGCTCCCTGTCCCCCTCTCCTCCGCCATGTTGGATTTCCCACAGCTTGGTGCGGTATTCCGGATGTGACCAGAGGAATCTGCTCAGGACTGAAACAAAAAAAAAAATCGCATAGAAATATTGGGACCAAAATAGATCAGATGCGCTTACTTGGGTGATGTTTCGAAGTCATAGAGCAAGAAAAATAAGGAAGAACGGAATTTTTCTTTTTCTTCTCCGACTTCTAGATACCGAGATAAATCGATTTAAAAAATACCGGTAAATCGTGAACTTTGACGTCACGGCATAGGCTCCCGTAGGCGATGACGTCATAATTTATGACTCTCGCTTCGTTTGTGCGCAAGCGTTTCTGCGCATATTGACGTAAAATCTGACGTCACAACTCTTTGAACTTTTTCATTAGAACAACAATTAAAAATTGAATTTTCGACCTTTTAAAGTTACTTTTTCGGAGTTTTGACCTCAGATTCGGATTTTTCACAACTTTTTACGTAGGAATCGACCTTTTATTAAGAATATTTTCCCAATTGCAACTCCTCTATTGTAGGAATGGAATGAAAGAATGAAAATCTAATACCCGCTAAGTACTCACGCTTAAGGTCTTTCAAACGGTCTGACAGAACTAGGTGTGTTTGATCGTAAGAATAAAAATTCTAGAATTATGTTTTTTTTTTTTACAACAGAGGACTTGTCTCGAAAGCGAAGAGAGAAGGAAGACAGAATAGGAGAAAGCCAACCGTTCCGAGAACGAACCTTAACCCATCAGGATAAAATCCGTCCCGGGCGGGAATCGAACCCGTAACCTAGCGTTTAGAAGGCAGATGTGCTTCAATCAAATCCGAGTGAAATGGCGAGGCAGAAAAGCCTGCTAACATGAGCAATTAAAACGCTACTGCTTCTCACATGCCGCAAAAAACTTCCTTTTTGACGCTTTGGTCAACAAAAGAACACCTTTAATTAGGGTTGCCAACCGTACGTTATTTCCCGGAACAATCCGTATTTTTGTCAAAAATCAAATGTTCCGCCGGAACACACCCTTGTTCCGGTTTTTTTCCAAATCTATGGAAAATACGGGAACTGACTAATGAACAGAAAGAAATACAAAAAAAAAAAAGTTTAAAAAGATAGGTACCTAGGTAGGTAGGTAGGTATGTACGAAAAACACAAAAACCCGCGAGTCAAGTAGGTAGTGTAGTGTAGGTAGTAACGTACTAGTACGGATGTATTGGCAACCCTACCTTTAACACACATTTGCATTTTCGTCGCTCGTGAGACTCGAACCCGAAACCTTCTGCTCCGCAAGTGCATTACCAGACCGTATTACCTGCGTACATACTACTGGATATGGGTGAGCTAAACCCGAGGTCCTCCCCAGGCTGTCGTCTCATCAGCTCCCATTTGCACTTGCAACCGAAAGTGCAAATTTTCGTCGCTTGTGAGACTCGAAGCCGAAACCTTCTGCTCCGCAAGTGCGTTACCAGACCGTATTACCTGCGTACATACTACTGGATATGGGTGAGCTAAACCCGAGGTCCTCCCCAGGCTGTCGTCTCATCAGCTCCTCCAACAGGGAAAGCACATGTCCCTTCTGTCTGTACTGGGGAAGCACAAATATCGTGTCCAGAGTAAGCATTGTGTATTGTTCACTCAGCTCCTCGATCCAGCATCCTGAGGGAGAAAAAAAAAACCAGACCGATTGAGTTTTTACTTTCCTTATTTAAAGAGATTTCACAGAAGGAACTGTAACTGCCAAGGTTTTATCGTATCTTTCCGAAAGGGAAGGAAGAAAGAAGACAGGATAGGAGAAAGTCGAGAAAGCAAGCCGTTCCGAGAACGAACCTTGTCTGTTTAGAATGAAGTTCTCCCCGAGCGGCATAGGTAGTAAAAGATTACAGTCAAACCTGGATAGTTCAGAACTCAAGGAAAACTCGAAAATGGAGGTTTTTGCTTTATTCTTGCCAGCCTAGATAGCTTGGCGGGTAGAGCGTCTACCTTGTAAGCGCTAGGCCACGGGTTCGATTCCCGCCCGGGGCGTACTTTTTCCTAAACAGATAACGCTCAAACCAGAGTGGAGCATAAAGCATCGTTAATGCCTTGGGCATTCTCTTCCAAACCTTCTGCTCCGCAAGTGCGTTACCAGACCGTATTACCTGCGTACATACTACTGGATATGGGCGAGCTAAACCCGAGGTCCTCCCCAGGCTGTCGTCTCATCAGCTCCTCCAACAGGGAAAGCACATGTCCCTTCTGTCTGTATTGGGGAAGCACAAATATCGTGTCCAGAGTAAGCATTGTGTATTGTTCACTCAGCTCCTCGATCCAGCAGCCTGAGGGAGAGCAAAAAAACAGACCGATTGAGTTTTTACTTTCCTTATTTAAAGAGATTTCACAGAAGGAACTGTAACTGCCAAGCTTTTATCGTCACTTATCTTTCCGAAAGGGAAGGAAGAAAGAAGACAGGATAGGAGAAAGTCAAGAAAGCCAGCCGTTCCGAGAACGAACCTTGTCTGTTTAGAATGAAGTTCTCCCCGAGCGGCATAGTAAAAGATTACAGTCAAACCTGGATAGTTCAGAACTCAAAGAAACTCGAAAATAGAGGTTTTTGCTTTATTCTTGCCAGCCTAGTTAGCTTGGCGGGTAGAGCGTCTGCCTTGTAAGCGCTAGGTCGCGAGAAAGCCAGCCGTTCCGAAAACGAACCTTGTCTGTTTAGAATGAAGTTCTCCCCGAGCGGCATAGTAAAAGATTACAGTCAAACCTGGATAGTGCAGAACTCAAGGAAACTCGAAAATGGAGATTTTTGCTTTATTCTTGCCAGCCTAGTTAGCTTGGCGGGTAGAGCGTCTGCCTTGTGAGCGCTAGGCCACGGGTTCGATTCCCGCCCGGGGCGTACTTTTTCCTAAACAGATAACGCTCAAACCAGAGTGGAGCATAAAGCATCGAGGTACAGCGAAGCGATGACTTCAAACTGATTAGAACTGTGAGCAAAAAGCTCTATGCTCCTTTTCACTCTGTTTTAGCCCAAAAGGCTCGTTCTCGTCGCGGGTTCGATTCCCGCCCGGGGCGTACTTTTTCCTAAACAGATAACGCTCAAACCAGAGTGGAGCATAAAGCATCGAGGTACAGGGAAGCGATAACTTCAAACTGATTAGAACTGTGAGCAAAAAGCTCTCTGCTCCTTTTCACTCTGTTTTAGCCCAAAAGGCTCGTTCTCGGAACGGCTGGCTTTCTCCTATCCTGTCTTCCTTCTCTCTTCCCTTTCGAGACGAAAGACCTTAGCAATTACAGTTCCCTCTGTCAAACCTCTTGAAAAATTAAAAAAAGTACTCTGGTCTTACCCTATATTTATTTACACGCTAAGCAACAAGGTCATATGTGAGAAAAAAAAAGTCAGGGCAACTTGGACAAGACTCCTTGCTCCCGTTACCTTTAGGTTTGAGGGTGCAAAATCCGGCGGGCTCTCCTTGCACCCAAAGCAAGCACACTGCATCCCATCAAACCTCTTCAAAAATTAAAAAAGTACTCTGGTCTTACCCTATATTTATTTACACGCTAAGCAACAAGGCCATATGTGAGAAAAAAAAGTCAGGGCAACTTTGACAAGACTCCTTGCTCCCGTTACCTTTAGGTTTGAGGGTGCAAAATCCGGCGGGCTCTCCTTGCACCCAAAGCAAGCACACTGCATCCCCAGGGTCCGCCATGTCAAAGCTACACTCATTGAGCTCCGTACTGGGGGAGTATTGAGCGAGTAGCGACTCGTAGACCCGGGTATCATCTTTGTCTGTCACCTGAAATCGAGAATAAATGGTCCTCACTATATTTATGAATTTTGGCCTGAAGACAGGATAGGAAAAAGCAGGCCGTTCCGAGAGCGAACATTATCGCATCAGGATAAAATCCACCGCGGGCGGGAAACGAACCCGCGGCCTAGCGCTTACAAGGTAGACGCGCTACCAACCAAGCTAACTAGGCTGGTAAAAAAAAGGTACCGACATAAATGTTAAATAAATGGAAAATCTGGACAATCGTAATATTTTTGAGCAACGTTTTCCGTGGCTGAGTGGGTAAGAGCGTCAATATGTCCAGGTTTGATTTCCGGCGGAGGTGAAATTTTTAGAACTCTTAAAATCTCACTTACCTCTTTCCATCCATCTTTCATATCTGCTTGATTAGGTAGGTACGAGAAGACAATGTTTATAAGTAGGTTAGGTACCTACGATTTTGTCCTACTCCCGCGGTAGGTAGGTAGCTAATCCCCGAGTCAACTCCTAATTATCTTCACTAAAAAATAATATTGTAAGTCCTGAGTAGGTAGGTCATGCCTAGAAAAATATTATAAATGATCTATACTTCTATACGTGTGTGCCTACTTATTATTATTATTTAAACAAGCGCTATTTGTAAAGGTGTAAAAAAGAAAATCAGGTAGCAGGCAATAAAAAATAAATATCTAAACACAAACACAACAAACAAAGAAAACGAACAAAAAACTTCGCGCAAAGTTAACGCGAAACAATTCACATTGCGGTAGGTTACCTACATACGAGTAACGAGTACGTTCTTACTGACAGATTAGAATAATGCCATATTTGCCAAAGTCGAGTGGCGATTGAAACACATGCTG
Source organism: Diaphorina citri (assembly GCF_000475195.1). Lineage (NCBI taxonomy): Eukaryota > Metazoa > Arthropoda > Insecta > Hemiptera > Psyllidae > Diaphorina > Diaphorina citri. The sequence goes on from NW_007377454.1 coordinate 513,820, forward strand.
TACCTACCTAACCGAGGCTTTGATAACATCACATGAACCTCTTGAGAGTTACAGGGCCAGTTCCGGGGTGCACTAAGCGTTCTAAGAACTATCAATCTCAAGTTTACGGGAGTAAAGTTCGTCCATTCGGTTCCCGCCCTGGGCGAACTTTATCCTAAACAGATAAGGTTCGTTCTCGGAATGGCTGGCTTTCTCCTATCATGTCGTCCTTCTCTCTTCGCTTTTGGGACCTTTGCTTTTGGAAAGCCAGCCCTCCCGAAAACGAAAATTATGTCTTGGTCTCTTGGATAAAGAGTTCGCCCGGGGGTAAATCAAACCTGCGACCTAGCGCTTACAAGGCAGTCGTGCTACCCCCCCAAGGCTTTCTATTTTCTATTCTTATATACTACTAGGACTGCGTCAGAGTTGCGTTCAACTCTTGACGTTCGCGTACTTCCCGTTAAGACTTGAGGAAAAACATTGATATGGTAATTTTAGGTAGGTATTCACCTATTTATTTATCGATAGAAAACTACACGCGTGTTTCATTATCACGTGCTCAAAATGACAGGGTGTGTCCCGTATGTTGTTCAACATACCGGGTGTCGCAAGCAACGTTGAGCTTGGCTAGTACCTGGATGCGGGAGACCATCTTTGCAATCGCGCGGCTTTTTCCGACCCTCACTCAGGCTGGGTGATGTTAGAATAGAATAGAATAGAATATACCTTGTTTATCCTGCTCGAATGAGACTAAAAAGTCCCTTTACCCCAGCAGTCTAAACAAGGTCTCGTGTATTTTATGGGTTTAACATGGTACAACTTGAAAATCAAGACAACCTGGAGATTCTGGCCGTAAGATTTAAAATTAAAAGTAGGAAATTCGTTGTAAGTACGGTGTACATTCAATATCTAAGAGTACTTTTTTTGCACTTGTCTGGCTGGGGGAATTTAAACAGGGAGTATACCAGCCTGAATGTCCCTTGCTAAAGAAATAACAAAGGTTCAGTGCAAAGGGCATCCTCTTGTAAAATTTGTAGCCAGAACCAAATGTCAGCTCAAAGCAATCACCCTAGTTAGGGCTGATTGAGAGGCCGACAAAAACACCAACCCCATCTGTACACAGGAATAGGTGAAGAAAAAGAAAAGGAGGAGACAAGATTTGTTTTTGAAACAGCTGGTTTTCTCCTATCCTGTGTTTGGCTTTGGGATGATGAGACCTCAATAGTTGCTGTAGCCAGCCTAGTTAGCTTAGTTGGTAGTGCGTCTGCCTTGTAAGCGGTAGGCCACAGGTTTGATTCCCGCCCGGGGTGGATTTTATCCTGCTGGGATAATGTTTGTTCTCGGAAAGGCTTGCTCTTTCCTATCCTGTCTTCAGGCCAATATTCATAAGAAGTGAGGACCATTTATTCTTGATTTCAGGTGACAGACAAAGATGATACCCGGATCTACGAGTGGCTACTCACTCAATACTTCTCTCTTTGATTTCGGGACAATAAGACCATAGCAGTTACAGTTCCCTCTATCAAACCTTTTCTAAAGGTCTATGAGTGGCTACTTGCTCAATACTTCTCTCTTCGATTTTGGGACAATAAGACCATAGCAGTTGCAGTTCCCTCTATCAAACCTTTTCTAATCTTCTTCCTCCTACCCTTTCTTTTCCTACTTAAATAGGGTCAGTAAAGTAAAGTAAATAGGGTCAGTAAAGTAAAGTAAATAGGGTCAGTAAAGTAGGTAAAGTAAATAGGGTCAGTCAGTGTAAATGTAGATAAACCTTTTCTAATAGTTATGTAATGATTTTTCACATTGTAGGTATGAATTCAGAAGAAATGAATCACTATCACCTGCTGCACACCCCCACCACTGTCACTATCAGCAACAACAACAACACCTACACTCAGTTTCCCTTGAAAATGTCTATGAAATAGAGTAAATAGGATCAGTCAGTGTAAACGTAGATAAACCTTTTCTAATAGTAATGTAATGATTTTTCACATTGTAGGTATGAATTCAGAAGAAATGAATCAGTCAGTCAGTGTAAACGTAGATAAACCTTTTCTAATAGTAATGTAATGATTTTTCACATTGTAGGTATGAATTCAGAAGAAATGAATCACTATCACCTGCTGCACTGAAAGAAATTGGGATACAGAGGAAACCCGCTTCCGAATCAACATTGGAAAAGTTATATGAAAAAGAGAAAGATGTAAGTGGGGTCAATTTTATTTTCCTTATCCCTTAGGAAGAAGAGCAGTTAGTTGAAATTTTTGATGGTAAGTTTTTAGGTGCAGTGGTTGGTGATGTTGAAAGAAATTGGGATACAGAGGAAACCTGCTTCCGAATCAACATTGGAAAAGTTATATGAAAAAGAGAAAGATGTAAGTGGGGTCGATTTTATTTTCCTTATCCCTTAGGAAGAAGAGCAGTTAGTTGAAATTTTTGATGGTAAGTTTTTAGGTGCAGTGGTTGGTGATGATATCTTGACCACTTTTTGGTGGTTTTCAGCTTAATTGACTAAAGATTGGAGATATGAAAAAGTTACAGAAAAAATCCCCCTAAAACCACTTATTATTAATAGGTATCAAAGAAATTTCAACCCTTTTTATGATAATGCTGTTTCTTTGAGTGATTATATCACATTTCTGATAATTAACATGGAAAGAAATGAAAACAGAGAGACCGATGACTAAAATAAAAATTGTGGACTTCAAATTTAAAACCTTTTTTTTTTTTTCATTTTGTTTGTCTTACAGGTGGATTTGGATAACTGGACAAATATTCGAGGCCCAAGACCTTGGGAAGATATGAGCGTGATTGAAAAGATGAAGGAAGAAAATTTAGCCAAGAAGAAAAAGAAGCTGGCAGAGAGTTAGATGTTACATGTAACTAGAAGAAACCAAACCATTGTAGATTAGTCTGTACATATTACATAACATTCTTCTCTTGGTGATAGCAGTGCAATAGTCCTAAACAAAAATGGACATGTCACACAAACACAAGGGATCAAGAAGAGACTGCCTTAACATAATGTCTTGTTGATAGTGGTCAATGTGCTTGCCTGTTAAACAGGAGGGTGTGGGTTTAATCCCAGCCAAGATATGGAATTTTATTCCCAATAGAAATAAAATTAACAACTAAAGTAGTACTCTACTGCTGGGGTTAGGGGACTTTACACATTATTTTATAGTGCTGAAAAAAGCACATTATCAAAACACACACACATTACCTTGAAAGGTAGCCCATCTGCCTTGGCGGCAGAGAGTTAGATTTTACATGTAACTAGAAGAAACCAAACCATTGTAGATTAGTCTGTACATATTACATGACATTCTTCTCTTGGTGATAGCAGTGCGATAGTCCTAAACAAAAATGGACATGGCACACAAACACAAGGGATCAAGAAGAGACTGCCTTAACATAATGTCTTGGTGATAGTGGTCAATGTGCTTGCCTGTTAAACAGGAGGGTGTGACTTTAATCCCAGCCAAGGCATGGAATTTTATTCCCAATAGAAATTAACAACTAAAGTAGTACTCTACTGCTGGGGTTAAGAGACTTTACACATTATTTTATAGTGCTGAAAAAAGCACATTATCAAAACACACACACACATTACCTTGAAAGATAGCCCATCTGCCTTGTAAGCGCAAGGTCATGGGTTCGATTACCACCGGGGGCGGATTTTATCCTAAACAGATAAAGTTCGTTTTCGGAACGGCTGGCTTCAATTAATTCAATTCAATAAAGCATTTATTTTGTACAAATGTACGTTTGCTTGTTTACATGGAAATTACATATCAATACAGAATACAGAATAGAGAATACAGAATACATAATTACAAACATAATGAATACAGAGAGCAACACCTGAAATGTGACGAGCGTAAAGGAAGAAGGGGAAGAAGAGGAAGGGGAAGAACAAGAAGAAGAAGAGGAGGAGGAGGAGAAAGAGGAAAAAGAATATGGGGAGGAAGAAAAAGAAGAAGAAGAAGGGGAAGAAGAGGAAGAAGAAGGGGAAGAAGAAGAGGAAGAAGAAGGGGAAGAAGAAGAGGAAGGGGAAGAAGAAGAAGAAGAAGAAGAGGAGGAGGAGGAGAAAGCGGAAAAAGAATATGGGGAAGAAGAAAAGAAGAAGGGGAAGAAGAAGAGGAAGGGGAAGAAGAAGAGGAAGAAGAAGGGGAAGAAGAAGAAGAAGAAGAGGAGGAGAAAGCGGAAAAAGAATATGGGGAAGAAGAAAAGAAGAAGAAGGGGAAGAAGAAGAGGAAGGGGAAGAACAAGAAGGGGAAGAACAAGAAGAAGAAGAAGAAGAAGAAGAAGAGGAGGAGGAGGAGGAGGAGGAGGAGGAGGAGGAGAAAGAGGAAAAAGAGGAAAAAGAATATGGGGAGGAAGAAAAGAAGAAGAATATATGTATATTTATTAAATTAATGTTAATTTTTTAAACCAAAACTCACGTTAGATCTGATTCCAGCCGAAGCATCTCCTGTTTGTACAAATCCTCTTCCCGATTGATTCTCATACAGTCTGCATCCCCACTGAATAACCTCAGGCCGTCATTTCCTGACACCAAAATGGCTCTGATCTTGATGAACGTATCCTTAATGGATTCCCTTGTAGAATGGGCTTGAGCTTGTGACATACGGCGAAGATTTCGCATATCCTGACGAAGATCCTTGGCTTTCTTCTGTAAGCCTCTGAGCTGGTTGTACATTTCAGGAGTGAGTTGAAGATCAGCTGAAATGTTTAAGAAAAAGTTTGTTTGTTTTGTTTTGTTTTTTGTTTGTTTTTTTTTCCATGGCCTGGATTCGACTGCGAAAAGCTACTTTACTCTGAAAAGATACTTTACAGCTCAGTTAGGAACAAGCTTAACTCCGTCCACAAAAAGCTCACACTGAGGCTTAGGTGTAGGGGCAAACAGTCCTCAAAAATGGGTTAATCTTATTCGAATCTAGGGCCCCCGGTTTGGTCACTAAGAATTTATTCGAGATTCTTGTACTTCACTTTCCAGAATAAACCTAAAGGAAAATTTCGTGTCTAAGGAGGTAACTTTTGTACGCTAGCTCCGGGTCTATTTTCGTATAGTCCGATAGCCATTATGACAAATATTTACCTCGGTACAAACTGTGAGGTGGCTCGTACTGGCCTGTGGATCCAGTTGACACTAGAGGTTTCAAATGAACAGGTTTATGTCGGTCCCGCTCTGCAAAAATATCAAAACCCAATTTTCTTTTACCACCAAAAAAGCCTCCTGTAGAATTAATTAGGTGGATATAAATTTATGATAAGTAGGTAACAAGTAACCAATAAGGAGGGTAAATAAGACTAAACGATCACCATATGAGCCTAAACTTTGGATCAAAATTCAGCTAATCGAAATAATTAATGTTGACTGAAAACTTGAACCAGAATTTAATGAACGCCCGACAATTATTTTTGATTATGCAATGTGCCAAACGAAGTTTATTTACCTTGCGATGATGAGCGGGACAGTAAAAATTTTAGAATTATAATGTTTTTTTTTTTTTTTTTTTTACAACAGAGGACTTGTCTCGAAAGCAAAGAAAGAAGGAAGACAGAACATGAGAAAGCCAGCCGTTCCGAGAACGAACATTATCCCTTCAGGATAAAATCCGCCCTGGGCGGGAATCGAACCCGTGACCTAGCGGTTACAAGACAGATGTGCTTCGATCAAATCCGAGTGAAATGGCGAGGCAGAAAAGTCTGCTAACATGAGCAATTAAAACCCTACTGCTTCTTACACGCCGCAAACAGCTTCCTTTTTGACGCTTTGGTCAACAAAAGAACACCTTTAACACAAATTTGCACTTGCAACCGAAAGTGCAAATTTTCGTCGCTAGGTCAACAAAAGAACACCTTTAACACAAATTTGCACTTGCAACCGAAAGTGCAAATTTTCGTCGCTGGGTCAACAAAAGAACACCTTTAACACAAATTTGCACTTGCAATCGAAAGTGCAAATTTTCGTCGCTTAGGTCAACAAAAGAACACCTTTAACACAAATTTGCAATTGCAACCGAAAGTGCAAATTTTCGTCGCTCGTGACACTCGAACCCGAAACCTTCTGCTCAGCAAGTGCGTTACCAGACCGTATTACCTGCGTACATACTACTGGATATGGGCGAGCTAAACCCGAGGTCCTCTCCAGGCTGTCGTCTCATCAGCTCCTCCAACAGGGAAAGCACATGTCCCTTCTGTCTGTACTGGGGAAGCACAAATATCGTGTCCAAAGTAAGCATTGTGTATTGTTCACTCAGCTCCTCGATCCAGCAGCCTGAGGGAGAGCAAAAAAAAACAGACCGATTGAGTTTTTACTTTCCTTATTTAAAGAGATTTCACAGAAGGAACTGTAACTACCAAGTTTTTATCGTATCTTTCCGAAAGGGAAGGAAGAAAGAAGACAGGATAGGAGAAAGTCGAGAAAGCCAGCCGTTCCGAGAACGAACCTTGTCTGTTTAGATTTTTAGAATGAAGTTCTCCCCGAGCGGCATAGTAAAAGATTACAGTCAAACCTGGATAGGTAGTTCAGCACTCAAGGAAACTCGAAAATAGAGGTTTTTGCTTTATTCTTGCCAGCCTAGTTAGCTTGGCGGGTAGAGCGTCTGCCTTGTAAGCGCTAGGCCGCGGGTTCGATTCCCGCCCGGAGCGTACTTTTTCCTAAACAGATAAGGCTCAAACCAGAGTGGAGTGGAGCGTAAAGCATCGAGGTACAGGGAAGCGATGACTTCAAACTGATTAGAACTGTGAGCAAAAAGCTCTATGCTCCTTTTCACTCTGTTTTAGCCCAAAAGGCTTGTTCTCGGAACGGCTGGCTTTCTCCTATCCTGTCTTCCTTCTCTCTTCCCTTTCGGGACGATAAGACCTTAGCAGTTACAGTTCCCTGCTTCGGTGGTGTAGTGGTCAAGACGCTCGCCTAAACAGGAGGGCTTGGTATAGAATTTTATCCTCAATATAATTTGAGAATTTGACCACAAAACAATAGTAGTAGCCTACTGCTGGAGTAAGGGGACTTTTCAGTCCTATGCGAGCAGTATAAATAAGCAATATTATTATTATTATTATTCCCTTCATCAAACCTCTTCAAAAATTAAAAAAGTAGATACTCTGGTCTTACCCTATATTTATTTAAACGCTAAGCAACAAGGCCATATGTGAGAAAAAAAAAGTCAGGGCAACTTTGACAAGACTCCTTGCTCCCGTTACCTTTAGGTTTGAGGGTGCAAAATCCGGCGGGCTCTCCTTGCAACTCTTCCCTTTCGGGACGATAAGACCTTAGCAGTTATAGTTCCCTCCATCAAACCTCTTCAAAAATTGAAAAAGTAGAAAAGTACTCTGGTCTTACTCTATATATTTATTTACACGCTAAGCAACAAGGCCATAATGTGAGAAGAAAAAGACAGGGCAACTTGGACAAGACTCCTTGCTCCCGTTACCTTTAAGTTTGAGGGTGCAAAATCCGGCGGGATCTCCTTGCACCCAAAGCAAGCACACTGCATCCCCAGGGTCCGCCATGTCAAAGCTACACTCATTGAGCTCCGTATTGGGGGAGTATTGAGCGAGTAGTGACTCGTAGACCCGGGTATCATCTTTGTCTGTCACCTGAAATCGAGAATAAATGGTCCTCACTATTTATGAATTTTGGCCTGAAGACAGGATAAGAAAAGGCAAGCCGTTCCGAGAACGAACATTATCCCATCAGGATAAAATCCACCGCGGGCGGGAAACGAACCCGCGGCCCAGCGCTTACAAGGTAGACGCGCTACCAACCAAGCTAACTAGGCTGATAAAAAAAGGTACCGACATAAATGTTAAATAAATAGAAAATCTGGACAATCTTAATATTTTTGAGCAACGTTTTCCGTGGCTGACTGAGTGGGTAAGAGCGTCAAAATGTCCAGGTTTGATTTCTGGCGGAGATGAAATTTTTAGAACTCTTAAAATCTCACTTACCTCTTTCCATCCATCTTTCATATCTGCTTGATTAGGTAGGTACGAGAAGACAATGTTTATAAGTAGGAAGAAGGTTAGGTACCTACCTACGATTTTGTCCTACTCCCGCGGTAGGTAGGTAGGTAGCTAATCCCCGAGTCAACTCCTAATTTATTATCTTCACTAAAAAATAATTGTAAGTCCTGAGTAGATAGGTCATGCCTAGAAAAATATTATAAATGATCTATACTTCTATAGGTGTGTATCTACTTATTATTATTATTATTTAAACAAGCGCTATTTGTAAAGGTGTAAAAAAGAAAATCAGGTAGCAGGTAGGCAATAAAAAATAAATATCTAAACACAAACACAACAAACAAAGAAAACGAACAAAAAACTTCGCGCAAAGTTATCGCGAAACAATTCACATTGCGGTAGGTTACCTACATACGAGTAACGAGTACGTTCTTACTGACAGATTGGAATAATGCCATATTTGCCAAAGTCGAGTGGCGATTGAAACACATGCTGTACCTAACCGAGGCTTTGATAACATCACATGAACCTCTTGAGAGTTACAGGGCCAGTTCCGACGTGCACCAAGCGTTCTAAGAACTATCAATCTCAAGTTTACGGGAGTAAAGTTCGTCCATTCGGTTCCCGCCTTAGGCGGACTTTATCCTAAGGAGATGAGGTTCGTTCTCGGAACGGCTGGCTTTCTCCTATCCTGTCGTCCTTCTCTCTTCGCTTTTGGGACCTTTGCCAGCCCTCCCGAAAACGAAAATTATATGTCTTGGTCTCTTGGATAAAGAGTTCGCCCGGGGGTAAATCAAACCCGCGACCTAGCGCTTACAAGGCAGTCGTGTTACCCCCCAAGGCTTTCTATTCTCTATTCTTATATACTAGGACTGCGTCAGAGTTACGTTTAACTCTTGACGTTCGCGTACCTCCCGTTAAGACTTGAGGAAAAACATTGATATGGTAATTTTAGGTAGGTATTTACCTATTTATTTATCGATAGAAAACTACACGTGTTTCATTATCACGTGCTCAAAATGACAGGGTGTGTCCCGTATGTTGTTCAACATACCGGGTGTCGCAAGCAACGTTGAGCTTGGCTAGTACCTGGATGGGGGACCATCTTTGCAATCGCGCGGCTTTTTCCGACCCTCACTCAGGCTGAGTGATGTGAGAATCTGAGAAGGCGGGTAACTTGTAGAAAAATGGAGGGTGAAACCCCCGTTGGTAAAAAAACAACAGTTACCTTATACAGTGACGTAAAAAGTATAAAAAAAAAACAAAAACAAAAAAAGAAAAACAAAAACAAAACAAAATTGGGTCCGAGCGGGAAGCGAACCCGCGACCTAACAGTTAAAAGGCAGGCGCGCTACCTGCCAAACTAACTAGGCTGACCAAATGACCTTGAAAAGATTCTTCCGCATTCTAAGCAAGGTCATTCAAGGAGGTGACAGATTGATGGATATTCATTGACAAAGTGGAGCTCATTCGAAAAGGTTCTTTTCACACCGAAATAGCAGTTTTTTTTTACTAAAAAATATTCAAGTAGGTACCTAATATTATGAAAATATTGTTGAAACCAAGTTGAAACTCTAGCAGTTGTAAGAAAAAAATAATTTAGGTGGGTATTTTGTATTTTATTTTTTATTTCAATTTTTGCAATGTTGCCGTCCTTTTTTCCTTGATTTGTTGCCGTCGCGTGTCATGTCTGTGTTCGAATTTTCGTCAAATGAAGTAGGGAACACTTTTTTTTATCATTTTTGATGTAGCGGGAAATTTTGAATTTTAAAGATTTAAATTTTTACATTGGTGTGAGAAAATCTAAAGAAAAACCAAACAAAGAATAAGGGGCAGAACTGGTAAAAAAAGGAGAGGGGCACAAAATCGGTTACGCTGTTAATAAAACCGGTTTTGACGACAGGTAGGACCCGTTGTGGAACGATGACGAGGGGTAGGACCGGTTCTGGAACGATGACGAGATGTAGGACCGGTTCTGCAACGATGACGAAGAAAAACCTGTTAAAATTATGGAAAACCAGAGTTTTTCAAGCATTTTCCATATCTAGAGGACCAGTTCAATGGTTTCCTTGCCCTTTGGATACTACAGACCGAAAGACAGTCACCCCAATTTAGTGGAATAGATATATTTTAGTCTGTTTGCAGTCCACCGTTTTTTCCAATGAATAATTTTCTAGTCAAATTCAACCATCTTAAAAAGAATAGGACCTTAAGGTTTGGAGTACCTTTCATAGTGCTTGTAGTGGGATCATCGTTTGGACTCAGGGAATTCACAACACTCAGGTAAGAAATTTAATAATACCGTTTTTTCCAATGAATAATTTTCTAGTCAAATTCAACCATCTTAAAAAGAATAGGACCTTTAGGTTTGGAGTACCTTTCATAGTGCTTGTAGTGGGATCATCGTTTGGACTCAGGGAATTCACCACACTCAGGTAAGAAATTTAATATCCAAGAATACTTTTATTTGCACTTGTCTGGCTGGGGGACTTCAAACAGGGAGTATACCAGTCTGAATGTCCCTTGCTAAAGAAATAACAAAGGTTCAGTGCAAAGGGCATCCACTCGTAAAATTTGTAGCCAGAACCAAATATCAGCCCAAAGCAATCACCCTAGTTAGGGCTGATTGAGAGGCTGAAAAAAACGCCAACCCCATCTGTACACAGGAATAGGTGAAGAAAAAGAAAAGGAGGAGACAAGATTTGTTTTTGAAACAGCTGTATTTCTCCTATCCTGTGTTTGGCTTTGGGATGATGAGACCTCAATAGTTGCAGTAGCCAGCCTAGTTAGCTTAGTTGGTAGTGCGTCTGCCTTGTAAGTGCTAGGCCACGGGTTTGATTCCTGCCCGGGGCGGATTTTATCCTGCTGGGATAATGTTTGTTCTCGGAACGGCTTGCTCTTTCCTATCCCGTCTTCAGGCCAAAATTTATAAAAAGTGAGGACCATTTATTCTCGATTTCAGGTGACAGACAAAGACGATACCCAGGTCTATGAGTGGCTACTCACTCAATACTTCTCTCTTTGATTTCGGGACAATAAGACCATAGCAGTTACAGTTCCCTCTATCAAACCTTTTCTAATAGAGTGGGACCAAAAGCCGGTTTTGTTATTTAAGAGTGGGACCAAAAGCCGGTTTTGTTATTTAAGAGTGGGACCAAACTAAAAAACTTCCCCGCTCTTCTTTCTTGGTCCCGGAACTTTTCTGTTATGACTTCGGGAATGAACCCGTGACCAGTTCTTACAATTCAGACGCTCTACCCTTCAAGCTAGCTAGGCTGACTTTCAAAGGGGTCCAAGTTTTGTCTAATTCGATACACAGCCGATTCGGGTTTCGTTTGAAAAGATCAGATTTCGGCTTCTTTTAGGCTTTCTTTGTTTTTGCTTCATTACATTTTCCGAACATTATTTTCCAAAGCGAAATGAAAATATTTTGTATCAATTTTCCTCCGTTTTCTTCTTCTTCTTCTTCTTCCTCTTCTTCTTCTTCCTCTTCTTCCTCTTCCTCTTCTTCTTCTTCTTCTTCTTCTTCTTCTTCTTCTTCCTCTTCCTCCTTTTGAAATATCTCCCATTTTCTTTGTGTGGCCTTTGTGCAACCGTTCGTTTCTTCTGCTTCACCATGCTTTTAATTTGCTCCTTTTGAAATATCTCCCATTTTCTTTGTGTGGCCTTTGTGCAACCGTTCGTTTCTTCTGCTTCACCATGCTTTTAATTTGTTTTTAATTATCTCATAAACAAGAAATGATGGGGAGGACGAAGTGGAGGCAAAGGAGAAAGGGAGGTGGAAGAAAGAGGATAAAGAAGAGAGCGGAAGGAGGAGGAAGAGAAAAGAGAAAGGAGGGACATTGAAAGATTTTTATTCACTTCTTTTGCCCCTCATAAAGAAAAGACGAAATTGCTCGAAAATATTCAGAAGTAAAGTACAAAGTACAGAGGAAAATAATACTTTTGAAAAACATTAGGAAATAAAAAAAGCAAAGAAAAAATCCTTGAAAGAAAAAAACATAAAAATAAATAAAGTGATTAAAGAAAAATGCAGATACTTCTCTGAAGTTGTTCTTACTTTCCAACATCCGGGGTATTATTATTAAAGTTTCAAAACCAGTAGCATCTATAGTTATAAAAGAGTAAACCCTGACTCATTCATTCACAATCAACGCACAGCCGAAACGGCTGGACCGATTTTGATGAAACTTCGAGAATAGCTTCCTTTTGATAATTTTTTTATATTAAAAAAATATGACCCCAGGAAAAAGTCAGTTCAAGTTTTTCTTCTTCTTCTTCTTCTTCTTCTCTTTCTTCTTCTCTTTCTTCTTCTTCTTCTTCTTCTCCTTGTTTTTCTTCTTCCTCCTCCTTCTTCTTCTCTCCTTCTACACGACTTTTTCTTCTTCCTCTCCTCCTCCTCCTCCTTCTTCCTTTCAAGGAAACTCTGTTTTCAATTACTTTTTCTTTTTTTTACTTTCTATTTTTGTGGAGACACCCACTTTTTCCAGCAAAGGAATGAGGTCAACGAAGTTCATAGCCGTACGAGTTTTGTGTCTGTGGACATCAAAGCATTATGTAGATCTTAGAATATCCTTAACTTATTCTATTTACTTTTGTATTTATGCCTCGGTGGTGTAGTGGTCAAGGCGCTCGCCTGGTAAACAGGAGGGCGTGGGTTCAATCCCAGCCGAGGTATGGAATTTTTTCCAGACTATGACCAAAAAACTACTAAAAATCGACCCATGGCCAAAACGGGTGGGTCAATTTACATGAAGTTTGTAAGTAAGACCGTTTTTTTGGCGGTTTTCGGCTACAGCGACAAAACGGTTAGAGATATTGTAAAAGTTCAATTCAATTCAATTCAATTCAATTCAATTCAATTCAATTCAATTCAATAAAGCATTTATTTTGTACAAATGTACGTTTGCTTGTTTACATGGAAATTACATATCAATACAGAATACAGAATACAGAATTACAGACATAATGAATACAGAGAGCAACACCTGAAATGTGACGAGCGTAAAGGAAGAAGGGGAAGGGGAAGAACAAGAAGAAGAAGAGGAGGAGGAGGAGAAAGAGGAAAAAGAATATGGGGAGGAAGAAAAAGAAGAAGAAGAAGGGGAAGAAGAAGGGGAAGAGGAAGGGGAAGAAGAAGAGGAAGAAGAAGGGGAAGAAGAAGAGGAAGAAGAAGAGGAAGGGGAAGAAGAAGAGGAAGAAGAAGGGGAAGAGGAAGGGGAAGAAGAAGAGGAAGAAGAAGGGGAAGAAGAAGAAGAAGGGGAAGAAGAAGAGGAAGAAGAAGGGGAAGAGGAAGGGGAAGAAGAAGAGGAAGAAGAAGGGGAAGAAGAAGGGAAGAAGAAGGGGAAGAAGAAGAGGAAGAAGAAGAGGAAGAAGAAGGGGAAGAAGAAGAGGAAGGGGAAGAAGAAGAAGAAGAAGAGGAGGAGGAGGAGGAGAAAGAGGAAAAAGAATATGGGGAAGAAGAAAAGAAGAAGAAGGGGAAGAAGAAGAGGAAGGGGAAGAAGAAGAGGAAGAAGAAGGGGAAGAAGAAGGGGAAGAAGAAGAGGAAGGGGAAGAAGAAGAAGAAGAGGAGGAGGAGAAAGAGGAAAAAGAATATGGGGAAGAAGAAAAGAAGAAGAAGGGGAAGAAGAAGAGGAAGGGGAAGAAGAAGAGGAAGGGGAAGAAGAAGAAGAAGAGGAGGAGGAGAAAGAGGAAAAAGAATATGGGGAAGAAGAAAAGAAGATTGGGCAACGTTTTCCGTGGCTGAGTGGGTAAGAGCGTCAAAATGTCCGGGTTTGATTTCTGGCGGAGATGAAATTTTTAGAACTCTTAAAATCTCCCTTACCTCTTTCCATCCATCTTTCATATCTGCTTGATTAGGTAGGTACGAGAAGACAATGTTTATAAGTAGGTTAGGTACTTACCTACGATTTTGTCCTACTCCCGCGGTAGGTAGGTAGGTAGCTAATCCCCGACTCAACTCATAATTATCTTCACTAAAAAATAATTGTAAGTCCTGAGTAGGTAGGTCATGCCTAGAAAAAATATTATAAATGATCTATACTTCTATAGGTGTGTATCTATACTTATTATTATTTAAACAAGCGCTATTTGTATAAAGGTGTAAAAAAGAAAATCAGGTAGGCAATAAAAAATAAATATCTAAACACAAACACAACAAACAAAGAAAACGAACAAAAAACTTCGCGCAAAGTTAACGCGAAACAATTCACATTGCGGTAGGTTACCTACATACGAGTAACGAGTACGTTCTTACTGACAGATTAGAATAATGCCATATTTGCCAAAGTCGAGTGGCGATTGAAACACATGCTGTACCTAACCGAGGCTTTGATAACATCACATGAACCTCTTGAGAGTTACAGGGCCAGTTCCGGGGTGCACTCAGCGTTCTAAGAACTATCAATCTCAAGTTTACGGGAGTAAACTTGAGATTGATAGTACCTGCCATTCGGTTCCCGCCTTGAGCGAACTTTATCCTAAGCAGATAAGGTTCGTTCTCGGAACGGCTGGCTTTCCCTATCCTGTCTTCCGTCTCTCTTCGCTTTCGGGACGATAAGACTTTAGCAGTTTCAGTTCCCTCTATCAAATCTCGAGGTGCTGTTTCGGGCCTTTGAGGCCCCGTGGGTGTCCTTTTAGCATCCGGCCAAATCCTATGAGTGTCTCAAATATTCCACTAGGATTTCACCACAAAACTGAGACCTGATGAAACCGCCATACACTGTGCATTCTGACTTCATGTCATGACAGAACTTATCGAATTTTCATCATGTCTCAGGTCGCCTGACATGCCACCTGACAAACTAGTTTTTACTGCCTCACACAGTTCATTCCAGACATGAGAGGTCGGACCTGACAGGTCAAAACTGACAGGCGACCTGATAGTGTATGGCCGGCCTTAGGTAGGCACCTATGTAGATCACCAGTATACCCTATACTTACACATGAGCTTATGATTATGATTATGAGGTACCAAACAGGTTTTACGTATGATAGGTAGTGAGAAAAATAAGAACCGCCAAGATAAACACAATGTGACCTTGAGACCATTTGTCATTTTACCTAAGTACCTACCTAGTACCTATAGGTACCTACTTAGCACCCTAGGATTTTTAGCCCTTCCTTCCTTAACTTCCTTTATTATTAAGATAGTAATAAAAAGGTATAAGGGACGGGCTATTGTATTCGCTTCGGTGTCGTCCGTCTGTCTGTCTGTCCCCATAGAAGGACTTATCCAAACCTGGTCGACCTATATAATTATCAAATTAAAGGTCTTTTTACCAGGAACACGAAAATGGTGGGTGTAAATTTTGTGCAGAAAACCATAAAGCCAAAAAACCAAAAAAAAAAAAACTGGTTTTTGGGGGATTTTTTTCACATTTTCTCTAGTCTTGATTTTAAATCATTACATGAAAGTAAAATCTAAAAATCAAATCAAGAATAATGATAAACTGAATATTAAACAAATTATGTAGGCGTACCTATGTATGTACCTACCTAATTTGTAGGTACCTACCTACCTAAAAAATTCCCGGAGGGACGGGCCCAGCTTGTTTCAAAGAAGTTTGAAAGAGGGGACAACAGTGGCAACAGAGATCTTTATTGTTCCCAAATCGAAGAAAGAAGACTTTGGTATCAAAGTATGGCTTTAGACACTGGAAATATGTCCTCTTCTTTGCCTTTTCCCACTTGAGTGGATTTCGAAATACCTATGTAATATTTGGAATTATTTTTCCCTGTTATTTGTCATTGGCATTACTGAGGTGAATTAATTCATTACGGTGCGTTATTTAACTTTAATAAATACTGAGTAATATTTTATTCCAATAATAAATTTCACATAACCTATATATCTTTTCTCAGTATTTACAATAGCACCAGCAAACAGACAAAACAAAAAATCCACTCCCATTACGTCAAAATTCCCCGGAAAACAACAGGGTCGTCCATCGGTCCATACAAAAGCCTGTTTGATAATTTTGCGAAGGAAATAAGGGGGAGAGAAGAAAATGGAGATTGAGTGAAAATGTAATCAAATTTAATAGGAGGAAAAGAGGGAGGAGAGTAGGTATATCAAAAGCAGATGTTGAAAAGAAATATTTGATTTCGAGAAAATTGGAGTAGAAAAAAATTGTAAACAAGGAGAGAGAGAAAGAGAGAGTGAGAGTGAGAGAGAGAGAGGAGAGAGAGGAGAGAGAGAGAGAGTGAGAGAGAGAAAGAGAGAGGGGGAGGGAGAGAGAGAGAGAGAAGGGAAGGGGAGGGAAAGGTAAATACAAAGGGAGAGAGAAATAAAATACAGACATATTTTGTATCACGTTTAGGAGGGAGTAAGAAAAAATGGAGAGAAAGAAATGGGCAAGACTCCCAAGGACACTTTGTGCTCTGCTCCCGGTGAATCATGTGGCTGGGGGAGCATGAAAGAAGCGCTACAACGCCACCTAGTTTTAACTTGATAAACTAAATTATGTGATTTGTGTGGTAGTTTTTTTTTAACTAAACCACCCACTATTTTTGCATAGCCATATCGAGTATTTTATGCAAGCTCATGTCTCAGTCGAGAAATAAATGCAATCTTAATAAATTATATACTGGGTAGGACAGGGAGGGACCTCCCCATATGAGGTAGGCCGTTTTAATATTGGTGACGGCGAGAGGGGCCTTGTTAAATAAGGGAGACAGTTCCGATAATACATATTTTAAAGGCGTAGGTGTGGGTAATCACCCCTTATCAGAAGAAAAGACAAGGAATGTTCAAGGAAGACAAGAAGTTTATTGAAATAAATAAGGTGGGGATGAACGTTGGCCCTGTCTTGCAGACATAAATAACAGGTTGTAGGAAAATTTGATTCGGAAAATAAACTTGTCCCCGAGTGGAGGGTAAAATTGCCGTCACCAAAGTACCTAGGACCCAGGACATTAATGACACAGCACATTGCATAGTCGCATCAGATTACCAGGCACCAATAAGAAACTGAGTACTTTTTAGGTACCACTGAGTCATTGATTGATTCCAATTACCTAAGACCTATTTCTGGATTTTGTCTAGGGGAGGGGGAGGAAGCTCCAAATTTTTGGAGTCTACCCTATATTATAGGAGAAAAATGAGGCGTGCCTCCCCCTCCCCCTTAAATACGGCCCTGATCGGAGTATTCATCAACTTGCACTTGCGTAAGCCAGCCTAGTTAGCTTAGTTGGCAGTGCGTCTGCCTTGTAAGCGCTAGGCCGCGGGTTCGATTCCCGCCCGGGGCGATCATGCTTTCTTGTTAATGGTTCACAAATAAAAGGGAAATTTGTTGACACCGGGGAGTATCGAACTCGCAACTTCTCAACTGTAAGTCAGAGAGTGCTAAAAGTAGCACCATTCGATTCCGCGTAAAAAATCACATGGGATAGACTACCGGGCGGGAAACGAACCCGCGGCCTAGCGCTTACAAGGTAGACGCGCTACCAACCAAGCTAACTAGGCTGGCAAAAAAAAGGTACCTACCTACATAAATGTTAAATAAATAGAAAATCTGGACTTTGATTTCCGGCGGAGATGAAATTTTTAGAACTCTTAAAATCTCACTTACCTCTTTCCATCCATCTTTCATATCTGCTTGATTAGGTAGGTACGAGAAGACAATGTTTATAAGTAGGTTAGGTACCTACGATTTTGTCCTACTCCCGCGGTAGGTAGGTAGCTAATCCCCGAGTCAACTCCTAATTATTATCTTCACTAAAAAATAATTGTAAGTCCTGAGTAGGTAGGTCATGCCTAGAAAAATATTATAAATGATCTATACTTCTATACGTGTGTGCCTACTTATTATTATTATTTAAACAAGCGCTATTTGTAAAGGTGTAAAAAAGAAAATCAGGTAGCAGGCAATAAAAAATAAATATCTAAACACAAACACAACAAACAAAGAAAACGAACAAAAAACTTCGCGCAAAGTTAACGCGAAACAATTCACATTGCGGTAGGTTACCTAGGTACATACGAGTACGTTCTTACTGACAGATTAGAATAATGCCATAGTAAAAAAAACAAAAACAAAACAAAAAACAAAATTGGGTCCGAGCGGGAAGCGAACCCGCGACCCAACAGTTAAAAGGCAGGCGCGCTACCTGCCAAACTAACTAGGCTGACCAAATGACCTTGAAAAGATTGTTCCGCATTCTAAGCAAGCAGTGGCGTAGCGTCCATGTAGGGCGTGTATGGCTGCCATACACTCAAAATTTACTCAAATACCCTTAAATATTGACTTTAAATATTTATGAAGAAGCATGTGCATGACTTATGTAGTCATGTCTTCCGCATTCCAAGCAAGGTCATTCAAGGAGGTGATAGATTGATGGATATTCATTGACATTCTAAGCAAGGAGGTGACAGAAGACAGATTGATGGATATTCATTGACAAAGTGGAGCTCATTCGAAAAGGTTCTTTTCAAACCGAAATAGCAGTTTTTTTTTTTTTTACTAAAAAATATTCAAATAGGTACCTAATATTATGAAAATATTGTTGAAACCAAGTTGAAACTCTAGCAGTTGTAAGGAAAAAATAATTTAGGTGGGTATTTTGTATTTTATTTCAATTTTTGCAAAGTTGCCGTCCTTTTTTACTTCCCTTATCCTATAGGAAGGAAAGTAATGTAATCGGGTCAAATTTTCGATGGTCAGTTTTTAGTGGCAAAACACGTTTTGGCAAGGTCATTCAAGGAGGTGACATATTGATGGATATTCATTGACAAAGTGGAGCTCATTCGAAAAGGTTCTTTTTAAACCGAAATAGCAGTTAAAAAACTAAAAAAATATTCAAGTAGGTACCTAATATTATGAAAATATTGTTGAAACCAAGTTGAAACTCTAGCAGTTGTAAGAAAAAAATAATTTAGGTGGGTATTTTGTAGGTATTTTATTTCAAATTTTGCAAAGTTGCCGTCCTTTTTTACTTGATTTGTTACCGTCGCGTGTCATGTCTGTGTTCGAATTTTTGTCAAATGAAGTAGGGAACACATTTTTTTTTATCATTTTTGATGTAGCGGGAAATTTTGAATTTTAAAGATTTAAATTTTTACATTGGTGTGAGAAAATTTAAAGAAAAACCTGTTAAAATTATGGAAAACCAGAGTTTTTCAAGCATTTTCCATATCTAGAGGACCAGTTCAATGGTTTCCTTGCCCTTTGGATACTACAGACCGAAAGACAGTCACCCCAATTTAGTGGAATAGATATATTTTAGTCTGTTTGCAGTCCACCGTTTTTTCCAATGAATAATTTTCTAGTCAAATTCAACCATCTTAAAAAGAATAGGACCTTAAGGTTTGGAGTACCTTTCATAGTGCTTGTAGTGGGATCATCGTTTGGACTCAGGGAATTCACAACACTCAGGTAAGAAATTTAATAATATCTAAGAGTACTTTTTTTGCACTTGTCTGGCTGGGGGAATTTAAACAGGGAGTATACCAGCCTGAATGTCCCTTGCTAAAGAAATAACAAAGGTTCAGTGCAAAGGGCATCCTCTTGTAAAATTTGTAGCCAGAACCAAATGTCAGCTCAAAGCAATCACCCTAGTTAGGGCTGATTGAGAGGCCGACAAAAACACCAACCCCATCTGTACACAGGAATAGGTGAAGAAAAAGAAAAGGAGGAGACAAGATTTGTTTTTGAAACAGCTGGTTTTCTCCTATCCTGTGTTTGGCTTTGGGATGATGAGACCTCAATAGTTGCTGTAGCCAGCCTAGTTAGCTTAGTTGGTAGTGCGTCTGCCTTGTAAGCGGTAGGCCACAGGTTTGATTCCCGCCCGGGGTGGATTTTATCCTGCTGGGATAATGTTTGTTCTCGGAAAGGCTTGCTCTTTCCTATCCTGTCTTCAGGCCAATATTCATAAGAAGTGAGGACCATTTATTCTTGATTTCAGGTGACAGACAAAGATGATACCCGGATCTACGAGTGGCTACTCACTCAATACTTCTCTCTTTGATTTCGGGACAATAAGACCATAGCAGGTACAGTTCCCTCTATCAAACCTTTTCTAATCTTCTTCCTCCTACCCTTTCTTTTGCTACTTAAATAGGGTCAGTAAAGTAAAGTAAATAGGGTCAGTAAAGTACAGTAAATAGGGTCAGTCAGTGTAAACGTAGATAAACCTTTTCTAATAGTTATGTAATGATTTTTCACATTGTAGGTATGAATTCAGAAGAAATGAATCACTATCACCTGCTGCACTGAAAGAAATCGGGATACAGAGGAAACCTGCTTCCGAATCAACATTGGAAAAGTTATATGAAAAAGAGAAAGATGTAAGTGGAGTCAATTTTATTTTCCTTATCCCTTAGGAAGAAGAGCAGTTAGTTGAAATTTTTGATGGTAAGTTTTTAGGTGCAGTGGTTGGTGATGATATCTTGACCACTTTTTGGTGGTTTTCAGCTTAATTGACTGAAGATTGGAGATATGAAAAAGTTACAGAAAAAATCCCCCTAAAACCACTTTATTATTAATAATATTAACCAGAAATTTCAACCCTTTTTATGATAATGCTGTTTCTTTGAGTTATTATATCATATTTCTGATAATTAACATGGAAAGAAATGAAAACAGAGAGACTGATGACTAAAATAAAAATTGTGGAGTTCAAATTTAAAACCTTTTTTTCATTTTGTTTGTCTTACAGGTGGATTTGGATAACTGGACAAATATTCGAGGCCCGAGACCTTGGGAAGATATGAGCGTGATTGAAAAGATGAAGGAAGAAAATTTAGCCAAGAAGAAAAAGAAGGTGGCAGAGAGTTAGATGTTACATGCAACTAGAAGAAACCAAACCATTGTAGATTAGTCTGTACATATTACATGACATTCTTCTCTTGGTGATAGCAGTGCAATAGTCCTAAACAAAAATGGACATGGCACACAAACACAAGGGATCAAGAAGGGACTGCCTTAACATAACGTCTTGGTGATAGTGGTCAATGTGCTTGCCTGTTAAACAGGAGGGTGTGGGTTTAATCCCAGCCAAGGCATGGAATTTTATTCCCAATAGAAATCAACAACTAAAGTAGTACTCTACTGCTAGGGTTAAGGGACTTTACACATTATTTTATAGTGCTGAAAAAAGCACATTATCAAAACACACACACATTACCTTGAAAGGTAGCCCATCTGCCTTGTAAGCGCAAGGTCATGGGTTCGATTACCACCGGGGGCGGATTTTATCCCAAACAGATAAAGTTCGTTTTCGGAACGGCTGGCTTTCTCCTATCCTATCTTTCGGTACAGTAAGACCTCAGCAATTAGAGTTCTCTTTATAAAACCTCTTTTTTTTTCATTATTATTTTTTTAACATGTCTGTACCATTCATGTACCATCTTGGACAAATTAAATGAAAAGCCAAAATTTTGACATTTTTAAAAAATATTTTTTAACATGTCTGTACCATTCATGTACCATCTTGGACAAATTAAATGAAAAGCCAAAATTTTG
Organism: Diaphorina citri; assembly: GCF_000475195.1. Classification (NCBI taxonomy): domain Eukaryota; kingdom Metazoa; phylum Arthropoda; class Insecta; order Hemiptera; family Psyllidae; genus Diaphorina; species Diaphorina citri. Next base: position 535,236 of record NW_007377454.1, read on the forward strand.
ACATTTTTAAAAAATATTTTTTGCTTTTTATTTGGGGTAAACATTTTGGCCTTTTTTAAAAGTATTTTTTTGATTTTTTTTTTGTGGGGTTTTTTGTTTTTTAAAATATACAATATGAACAAATTGCGAAATAAATATAAATTGAAAAAAGATATTACATAAACAAGTGTGCATTCTCAAACTTTTCTTTTTCTAAAATTCTTTCTCTAATGTCGTCTATACAATATTGTCATTATTTAGCTAATTTCTTGGTTGAATAAGTAAATTCATTATTGGAATAAAGTGAAAAAAGAACAAAGACAAATATTTCAATTGGTGGCACCATAAAAAGATCCAAATTATTTATGCTCAGGGCCACACGTGGACATGTTTCAAGCGGATTACCAAAAATGATTAACCAAATCTTTTTAAAATCAACCAATCAGATTGTTCAAGTCCACTAGATTAAGATTGGTATCAAAGTATGGCTTTGGACACTGGAAATATGTCTTTTCTTTGCCTTTTCCCACTTAAGTGGCACATTCGAAATACCTATGTAATATTTGGAATTATTTTTCCCTGTTATTTGTCATTGGCATTACTGAGGTGAATTAATTTATTACGGTGCGTTATTAAACTTTAATAAATACTGAGTAATATTTTATTCCAATAATAAATTTCACATAACCTATATATCTTTTCTCAGTATTTACAATAGCACCATTACTTGCTTGAGAACTGCAATAAAATTAAAGTGAACACTTTTGGTACGGTAAAAACTAAATAATATAAATGATATTAAATTCGATGGAGTTTAAATAGACTTTTGATTATAAAAATATAAAAAGCAGGACAATCCCCCTTTTTTCGCCTTTAATTGATTTAAAAAATTGAAAAAATAAAATTAAAAAAATGAACGAGAATCCAGCTGCTTTTAAAGAAAATTAAACACCTTTTTTTATTGACAAAATGAAAATAATTAAGTAGTTTTTTTTTTTTTTTCTCATTCCATAAAAGCCTGCTTTTCAATTTTCTCTAGTCATTGGCTAATCTTTGAACCAATCAAATACTGATTGTAAAATACTCTACGGCTAGTACCTACATTAAGGAGCGCGGTAGCGCTCCGCCCCGCCAAGTTACTTTAATACTCTCTCACTGTTTCGACTTTCAAATTCTCCATCAACCAAAGGCACCAAATCAAACACCATCAGGCAGCATCAGAAGGGGATAAAAAAAAAAAAAAAAAAAAAACCGGAAATCAAACACCATCAGGCAGCATCAAAAGGGGATTAAAAAAAAAAAAAAAAAAAAAAAAACCGGTTCTACACTTCTCGCTGGCTCGTCATAAACTGGTTGCAATCTTCGACCAATCAAATACTGGCTTTAAATTCTCTCCTGTTTCATTGGCCATCCAGAATGTGTAATCTCTCCCATTTCATTGGCTAATAAATCAGCAACAGCATTCTTCGATGAGATAAAAAAAGAGAATTAAAATCGACCTATCAACTGCTTTTTAATAGACACTGGAAAAGTAGTCCAACCAACCTTTCCCCACATGATCTCTCTTATTATTGACTTTAAGGTCGGAGGCCACAAAGCGTGGTTAAACGCCGTTTAAGTTTTAAACTCGGTTGAAGCAATCAACCAATCAGATTGCTTCATCCGAGAGTTAAACTTAAACAGAGTTTAAAATCACTTTGCGGCCCCCGGCCTTAATGGACGGGTTGGGAGGATATACCTATGACAAAAGGGGGCCAAAAACCGGGTTCGTTATTTAAGAGTGGGACCAAAAGCCAGTTTTGTTATTTAAGAGTGGGACCAAAAACCGGGTTTGTTATTTAAGAGTGGGACCAAAAGCCGGTTTTGTTATTTAAGAGTGGGACCAAAAACCGGGTTTGTTATTTAAGAGTGGGACCAAAAGCCGGTTTTGTTATTTAAGAGTGGGACCAAATGCCGGTTTTGTTATTTAAGAGTGGGACCAAAAGCCGGTTTTGTTATTTAAGAGTGGGACCAAAAGCCGGTTTTGTTATTTAAGAGTGGATCTACGACCAATCAAATACTGGCTTTAAATTCTCTCCTGTTTCATTGGCTATCCAGAATGTGTAATCTCTCCCATTTCATTGGCTAATAAATCAGCAACAGCATTCTTTGATGAGATAAAAAAAAGAGAATAAAAATCGACCTATCAACTGCTTTTTAACAGACACTGGAAAAGTAGTCCAACCTTTCCCCACATGATCACTCTTGTTATTGACTGTAAGGTCGGAGGCCACAAAGCGTGTTTAGACTCCGTTTAAGTTTTAAACTCGGTTTAAGCAATCAACCAATCAAATTGCTTCATCCGAGAGTTAAACTTAAACAGAGTTTAAAATCACTTTGCGGCCCCCGGCCTTAATGGACGGGTTGGGAGGATATACCTATGACAAAAGGAGGCCGAAAATTCGCTATGTTGATAAAAAGTGGGACCAAAAACCGGGTTCGTTATTTAAGAGTGGGACCAAAAGCCGGTTTTGTTATTTAAGAGTAGGACCAAAAGCCGGTTTTGCAATTTAAGAGTGGGACCAAAAGCCGGTTTTGTTATTTAACAGTGGGACCAAAAGCCGGTTTTGTTATTTAAGAGTAGGACCAAAAGCCAGTTTTGCAATTTAAGAGTGGGACCAAAAGCCGGTTTTGTTATTTAAGAGTGGGACCAAAAGCCGGTTTTGTTATTTAAGAGTGGGACCAAAAACCGGGTTTGTTATTTAAGAGTGGGACCAAAAACCGGGTTTGTTATTTAAGAGTAGGACCAAAAGCCGGTTTTGCTATTTAAGAGTGGGACCAAAAGCCGGTTTTGCAATTTAAGAGTGGGACCAAAAGCCGGTTTTGTTATTTAAGAGTGGGACCAAAAGCCGGTTTTGCAATTTAAGAGTGGGACCAAAAGCCGGTTTTGTTATTTAAGAGTGGGACCAAAAGCCGGTTTTGTTATTTAAGAGTGGGACCAAAAACCGGGTTTGTTATTTAAGAGTAGGACCAAAAGCCGGTTTTGTTATTTAAGAGTGGGACGAAAACCGATTTTGTAAACAAAGAATAAGGGACAGAACTGGTAAAAAAAGGAGAGGGTTACGCTGTTAATAAAACCGGTTTTGACGAGAGGTAGGACCCGTTGTGGAACGATGACGAGGGGTAGGACCGGTTCTGGAACGATGACGAGATGTAGGACCGGTTCTGCAACGATGACGAAAGGTAGGACCGGTTCTGGAACGGCGGTCCGGATCAGGAGAGCGGTTCGAAGATGGACTGCAGATCCTGGGTGTCTTCCAGGAGGGAGGAACATTTGCGGATAACTCCGCGAATGTGTTCGAACACCTCGAGATTGTATACGCTACGTGCTGTGTTGGTGAGGTCGAACGGTTCTGTGGGGGAACAGAGAAATAATAAAATTTATTGATGACCTGCCCAAAGTTTGGGCTTCCAAAACGACACAACATACTTCTCAGACAAAACTGTTACATTAAAATGAGATTTAAATGATAAAAAAAAAGAAAAAATAAAATGAATATAGAATGGAATAAATCAATCAAAATCAAATCTCAACATGCCAGCCTAGTTAGCTTGGTTGGTAGCGCGTCTGCCGTGTAAGCGCTAGGCCGCGGGTTCGAATCCAGCCCGGGGCGGATTTTATCCTGAACGGATAAAGTTCGTTCTCGGAACGGCTGACTTTCTCCAAGCCTGTCTTCCTTCGCTCTTCGATTTCGGGACGATAAGACCTTGGCAGTGATATATAGTTTCCTCTGTCAAAAAGAAGAAGAAGAAGAGAAGGAGGAGGAGAAGAAGGAGGAGGAGGAGGAGGAGAAGGAGGAGGAGGAGGAGAAGAAGGAGAAGGAGGAGAAGAAGGAGAAGGAGAGGGAGAAGGAGGAGGAGAAGGAGGAGGAGAAGAAGGAGGAGAAGGAGGAGGAGAAGAAGAAGAAGAAGAAGAAGAAGAAGAAGAAGAAGAAGAAGATGATGAAGAAGAAGAAGAAGAAAATGCCCGTGTGCCCTCGTGTTTTCTACTGGGCTGCTTAGTCGGATTGTCATCTTCCCGATTATTGGTAAAGGTAGGGCTATCGGCTTTAATAAACGCCCTTGGTCACTGCGACCTGGTTAGACTTCCCGATTAGCCCAGCCCATAGTGATATTTACCTTCTATGCACAGATATTTCCATTGGTTGATTTTGTTCCGTTGTGATTTGTGATTCCGACATTCTTCTATTGGGATCTTAGCTCCGCGCCGAACGGAAATAGCGTATTCAAAATATCTGGAAGCAAGGAAAATAATAAAAATAATAGACTCTTGAGTGGAAGGCAACCACTAGGCGAGGTTAACGCCTTAGGCGTTCTCTACCACCTAACCCTTAGAGCTGGAACTTGAGAATAGGAACTTTGGCGTGAATGAGATCCGCTTTCTTGAATATCTCTGCAACACAAAACAAGCAACATAAGAATACAAGGTTTATTGTGAATATATTGATAGATTCTGACGTAACTTTGTGAAGATTCATCTTGAAAAGAAGAACACAATAGCTTTTACTCTTCACAGTTGGAACTTATAAACTTCACAGTTTATTGTGAACTTATAAAATACCATCTTTGGGGGGAAAAGTCAAAGAGCAATCAGTTGGTTATTACACTTATTACAAAATTATCACGACCATGACAGATGATAATAGACAAACAATAAGACTTGTCCTCGCAATTGGTGAAGACTCTAAAGGTGAGTCCACACATAGTCGACCGGCCGTCGCGTCCATCGATGTGGACTGACACGTCCACACTACCTCGACAACAGATTTGTTTCGTCGACCGGTAGACTATGTTTGAACACACCTTAAACTTTCAAAAATGTCGCACATTTCTGTTCCATATTTCAACTAACCGTAATGCTGCATATTCTAACCAATATATTGCACATTTCACTCACCATAATGCTGGATATTGTTCTCCAGAACACACAGAACCCGTATGGCTTGGCCACGATCAAACTCATACGGCCGGATATCCACATCCGATGATATTGCATATTCTAACCAACATATTGCATATTCTAACCAATATATTGCACATTTCACTCACCATAATGCTGGATATTGTTCTCCAGAACACACAGAACCCGTATGGCTTGGCCACGATCAAACTCATACGGCCGGATACCCAAAGACATATCCACATCCGATGATATTGCATATTCTAACCAACATATTGCATATTCTAACCAATATATTGCATATTCTAACCAATATATTGCATATTCTAACCAACATATTGCATATTCTAACCAACATATTGCATATTCTAACCAACATATTGCATATTCTAACCAACATATTGCATATTCTAACCAACATATTGCATATTCTAACCAACATATTGCATATTCTAACCAACATATTGCATATTCTAACCAACATATTGCATATTCTAACCAACATATTGCATATTCTAACCAATATATTGCATATTCTAACCAACATATTGCATATTCTAACCAATATATTGCATATTCTAACCAACATATTGCATATTCTAACCAATATATTGCATATTCTAACCAACATATTGCATATTCTAACCAACATATTGCATATTCTAACCAATATATTGCATATTCTAACCAATATATTGCATATTCTAACCAAGCCAAGCGTTGTACCGGTCTTAACCAAAAGTTTCGTGTCGCATCCTTGTCACATTTGACAGCTACATACCAAATTTCAATTTTCTAGCTCTTACCGTTCTCGAGATATTTTGTTTACAGACAGACACACACACGGACCATTGGCTGAAACTTTGGATTTAGGCTCTAGGGACCTCAAAACGTGTTTTGGCACTAAAATCTGACCATCGAAATTTTGACCGATTACATTACTTTCCTTCCTATAGGATAAGGAAAGTAAAAAAGCTCATAACTCTCTCCTACCTGTATGTTGTCAATGTTAGAGTTGGGGGAGAACTTGGTCGGGTACTGGGCTACCAGGTTGGGCAGGACGGGCGGGGAAGTACCACACTGCAAGAAGTGGATGACCATCAAGGTGAAAGAATAGGAGGAGATGGTCATGTTCTTGGCGTCGTTGATGTTGTGCGCCTGCGCCCATAGTTTGACCAGAAGCACTAGGGGTCGGATACGCCAGTCCACTGAAAAACAAAGAAGATATAATTTTATTATTATTATTGGCTAATGGAATGTCTGTTTAAAGGGGACTTTAAACAGGGAGTAGACCAGCTTAGTCTGGCTAGGGGACTTTAAACAGGGAGTAGACCAGCTTAGTCTGGCTAGGGGACTTTAAACAGGGAGTAGACCAGCTTAGTTTGGCTGGCGGACTTTAAACAGGGAGTAGACCAGCTTAGTCTGGCTGGGGGACTTTTAACAGGGAGTAGACCAGCTTGGTCTGGCTGGGGAACTTTAAACAGGGAGTAGACCAGCTTAGTCTGACTGGGATACTTTAAACAGGGAGTAGACCAGCTTAGTCTGGCTGGAGGACTTTAAACAGGGAGTAGACCAGCTTAGTCTGGCTGGGTTATCACAAAGAATTCAAGATTTGATTTGTATTTTTCTTTTCTTCTCCAAGTGGGTAAGTACTTACTCTGAGCATAGCAATACAAGAGGTGAGTATTTCTCACTCCCACCACGTTGTTACAATTCAGATCCACTTCTAACTTGAACGAACTGTCTTGAAACTTGAGAATAGGAACTTTGGCGTGAATGAGATCCGCTTTCTTGAATATCTCTGCAACACAAAACAAGCAACATGAGAATACAAGGTTATACAACTTATTGTTTCATTACAAATTTTCATCAGTAAATAGGTTTCTTCAAATTAAATTGATCCCAAGGGCAAGGCAATGCCTAAACCCTATAGGACAGAGGTAACGGAAGTGTCAAGGAAGATCCAGGAGAGGAGACTGCAGTGCTACATAGGGAAAAGAGTTGAGAGAATGGAATTGAAGGGGAGAAAAGGGCGAGGTAGACCGAAGAAAAGGTGGAAGGATTGTGTGAATCAAGACCTGGGTGAGGAAAATTCAACACAATACTTAGGGCTGCTTGAGAAGGCATACGCGCTACCTTAAAAGCTAACTAGGCTGGTACGCAGATGGTTGATTAAACACCCACAAGTATTTTATAGGCAACCTCCGTGATAAGAGTAGATGAAAATGAGTAGTAAAGGAAGCACTTAGTAATTCTGTGATACTCACAATTCCCACAAAAGTTGTGAATAAGCTCTCTGCTTTATCACAAAGAATTCAAGATTTGATTTGTATTTTTCTTTTCTTCTCCAAGTGGGTAAGTACTTACTCTGAGCATAGCAATACAAGAGGTGAGTATTTCTCACTCCCACCACATTGTTACAATTCAGATCCACTTCTAACTTGAACGAACTGTCTTGGAACTTGAGAATAGGAACTTTGGCGTGAATGAGATCCGCTTTCTTGAATATCTCTGCAACACAAAACAAGCAACATGTTTATTGTGAACTTATAAAATACCATCATCTTTGGGGGGAAAAGTCAAAGAGCAATCAGTTAGTTATTACAATGCTGCATATTGTTTTCCAGAACACACAGAACGCGGATGGCTTGGCCACGATCAAACTCATACGGCCGGATACCCAAAGACATATCCACATCTGATGATATTGCATATTCTAACCAACATATTGCATACTCTAACCAATAGATTGCATATTCTAACCAATATATTGCATATTCTAACCAATATATTGCATATTTCACTCACCGTAATGCTGCATATTGTCAATATATTGCTAACCAATATATTGCACATTTCACTCACAATAATGCTGGATATTGTTCTCCAGAACACACAGAACCTGTATGGCTTGGCCACGATCAAACTCATACGGCCGGATACCCAAAGACATATCCACATCCGATGATATTGCATATTCTAACCAACATATTGCATATTCTAACCAATATATTGCATATTCTAACCAATATATTGCATATTTTAACCAATATATTGCATATTCTAACCAATATATTGTATATTTAACTTACCGTAATGCTGCATATTGTTCTCCAGAACACACAGAACGCGGATGGCCTGGCCTCGATCAAACTCATAAGGCCGGATACCCAAACACCATTTCACTCACCATAATGCTGGATATTGTTCTCCAGAACACAAAGAACCCGTATGGCTTGGCCACGATCAAACTCATACGGCCGGATATCCACATCCGATGATATTGCATATTCTAACCAACATATTGCATATTCTAACCAACATATTGCATATTCTAACCAATATATTGCATATTCTAACCAATATATTGCATATTTCAACTCACCGTAATGCTGCATGTTGTTCTCCAGAACACACAGAACGCGGATGGCCTGGCCTCGATCAAACTCATAAGGCCGGATACCCAAACACATGTCCACATCCGACGTCTCCAGAACACACAGAACGCGGATGGCCTGGCCTCGATCAAACTCATAAGGCCGGATACCCAAACACATGTCCACATCCGACGAATCCAGCCCGAAGCCGGTCATGGTACTTCCGACTACGAAAAGCCGGACATGGGCCGGATCCCGCAGTGTAAACCGGACGTACTCTTCCACGGCCTTGGACAGGGTCATCTTCTGACGGAGCCGGGTTTGGGTTTGCTGCGCCCCGAGAAAGCGGGTCCAGATGGCTTTTGATAACTGGGAATGAGAAGAAATGGATGGAAATGAGTAAAATAGTCCAAGTGAACCGGAGGTATTCGGTCGCATTGGATATATTGGTTAGAATATGCAATATGTTGGTTAGAATATGCAATATGTTGGTTAGAATATGCAATATATTGGTTAGAATATGCAATATGTTGGTTAGAATATGCAATATATTGGTTAGAATATGCAATATATTGGTTAGAATATGCAATATATTGGCTAGAATATGCAATATGTTGGTTAGAATATGCAATATGTTGGTTAGAATATGCAATATCATCGGATGTGGATATGTCTTTGGGTATCCGGCCGTATGAGTTTGATCCTATCCTGTCCTTTCTCCGATTTCGGGACCGTAAGACCTTTGTTGTTACAGTTCCCTCTATCAATCATAAAAAAGCTTTCAAACTGAGGAAAAATCGTCGTGTGAAAACTTGGGATTCATTTCGCTCATTCAAAAAGAAGAAGTCTATGATAATGACAGTCTAATTAATATATTATAACAACCGTTGCAATGAACTCTCAAGAATATGTAAGGAATAGTAACTGCTAAGATCTTATCGAAATCGAAGAGAGAAGAAAGAACGTTCCAAGAACGAAACCTTAACTAAACACCAAACCCACTCACCTCTCATTAGTCTTCAAATCGTCATAGCTATTGGTCCGACTCGAATGCAGACTCCCATGGCCTCGTCCATACTGATGGTACCCATTGCCGTTATAGTAATAGTGATGGCTACCGTAGTCTCTGCTGGAACGGCTACCGTAGTTTTCCTTGTTCGAATTACTCCCGCTAGAGTTGGACGGACTCGAAGAACTACGGTAGTCTTTGGAGTTGGTATTCAGGTAGTCTCGGTGGTTGGACGTTCCATTGCTGTTACTGGTCCCATTGTGACTGATTCCATTGCTGTTATTTACTCCATTATGACTATTTCCATTGCTGTTGCTGATTCCATTCCTAGTACTGGTTCCATTGCTGTTATTGGTCCCATTGTTACTAGATCCATTGTTGTTACAGATTCCATTATTACTAATTCCATTGCTGTTACTAATCCCATTGTTGTTACTAGTTTCATTAGTGCTGCTTTTATCCACATTGTTATAGTCTTTACCGCCATTGGTATAGTCTTTACCTCTCTTAACATTGCTACTGGAATCTTTCTCAACATTGTTACAGCTATTGATATAGCTTTTATCCTCCCGAACATTAGTGTTAGCGTTGTTCTCTTTATAATGCGCGTTTCCATTTGATTGTGCATATTCCTCAACACTTTTAGATTGTGTATATTCATCAATATTGCTAGATCTGTGTTATGGCGACGAGCGGTCTGAGATCCAAGATGGCGGGACAGGTTGAGCAGACTCTGTGCCCCGCCCATCCCACTATCACCCCAGGGGAAACTGGAGGTGTTAGGTTTATGCTGGTGGTGTGGATGTGAATACTGATGATGGAGGTGACCTCCAGTGGACAGGTTGGAGGTGTTCCGACGCTTGTTTTGAATCTGAGAAGGAAATACATCAAGAATTGAACAGAATTCTATTCATTTTTTCTTATAATGTGGCCAAAAGTTTGGGTACACTTGATTTTATAGAACAGACAGTTCAAAGTTCAAGTTCCCTTATGTCAAACCTTTTTTTGTACATAAAGACCTACCATCCTGCCAAAATTTAACTTTCTACATCAGGTTTTCAAGTTTCTATGACATGTCAAATTTCAAGTTTCAAGAAGTGCGTTTAACACTGATGAGAGAATCAGACAGTCCATCATAAAAATGATCAATTTTCAGGTATTAACACTGAGCGCTGAGGTCAAAATTTGACCTGGCGCATACATAATATTCCGTATTCATGCCTATTCGACTCGTGTGGTCTGTGTGGTAGCATGCCCACCATAATACTTCTTCTTCTTTTACTGCACCTTTTCCCAATCTTATTTGGTGTCGGCGTTACCCTCCTATCTAATGCTTCCTCCTTTCTCCATACCTTTCTTCTCATACTTACCCCCACAATATTACTTACACAAAACAAATGATGCGACTCATACGGGGAAAGAGGCCGGTGTGCCCTGACTTGTGTCTGCTGAGATCTGCCGGGGGAGGTAGGTTCTTGATGGCCCCTCTTGAGGCTCTTATACTCATACCTATTAGACTCGTGTGGTCTGTGTGGTAGCATATTACTTACATAATACAAATGATGTGACTCATACGGGGACAAAGGTCGGTGTGTCCTGACTTGTGTCTGCTGAGATCTCCCGGGGGAGGTCGGCTCCTGATGGCCCCGTTTGAGGCTCTTATACTCATACCTATTAGACTCGTGTGGTCTGTGTGGTAGCATATTACTTATCGGCTGGGATCGAACCCACGCTCTCCTGATTACCAGGCGAGCGTCTTGACCACTACGCCACCGAGGCATGTAAAATAGGGGGGGGGGAATCTTTCAATAAGTGGGGAATATTGGGAAATAGAATAGAATAAAATACACCTCGTTAATCCTGCTCAAATGAGGCTAAAAAGACCCTTTACCCCAGCACACCATATAACTTTGACATAAAATTTAATACTTAGGGTAAGTAGATGTCTGTTTTATATTTTAATAATTTTGACGTACTTATTTTGCTATTCACTTATTTTGGAGCAGTGGTCAGTTTCCCAAAAGAAAACACCTTTACCTTGCCTTCACGTTAAAATACCTCAGCTGTCCTCACAAATTTTCGACCGACCAAGAGAACCAACTTTCGAACTATTGGGAGAACAGTCCGAAGAACAACTTTAATTTTTCAGATCACGTAATGAGACTCATGAAGAATGATTTCTTCTATCGGCGGAGAAAACTTTCCGTAAAAATGAAAATACACGTACATACATCCCGAAATTTTTCAAATAAATGATCCAGACTGTCTCTTTTCCCGCGTTCGCTAAACTAACAGGAAGAGAAAGTAGAAGGGGATAGTAGCCAGCCTAGTTAGCTTAGTTGGTAGTGCGTTTGCCTTGTAAGCGCTAGGTCGCGGGTTCGATTCCCGCCCGGGGCGGATTTTATCCTGATGGGATAATGTTCGTTCTCGGAACGGCTGGCTTTCTCCTATCCTGTCTTCCTTCTCTCTCCGATTTCGGGACGATAAGACCCTAGAGTTACAGTTCCCTCTGTCAAACCTCTTAAAAAAAAAAAAAAAAAAAAAAAATAGAGAAGTGGTCAATGTAATCAAATTAAAATGTTCCTTCTGATATTATGGGATAGTGTTTATTACTCACTCAAAGTGTGCATAGTAGTGAAAGAACTGCGTGAGTAATGCACCCAGAGATTCCTCATTGCTCGACCGGTAGGGGGGTAGTTTCTCATGAACCTGAAACATATTATGGGTAAGTTAGTAATTTCGTATTAAAAAAAAAATCTGGTGTGAACATCACACGACTTTCCTTATCCTATTGAATGGTGCTTATTTGGGTGTTCTGTTGTAACATTTACAATATTTCTAACTGTTTGGTCGATATAGCTGAAAACCGCCAAAAAGCGGTCAAAATACCGCCAACCGCAGCACCTATTTTAACCAAACGTTTTGTGTTGCATCCTTGTCACATTTGTGAACTACATACCAAATTTCAAGTCTTTAGCTTATACCGTTCCCGAGATATTGTTAAATTACACCGAAAACCGCCAAAAAGCGGTAAAATGCCGCCAAGCGTTGCACCGGTCTTAACCAAAAGTTTCGTGTCGCATCCTTGTCACATTTGACAGCTACATACCAAATTTCAAGTCTCTAGCTCTTACCGTTCTCGAGATATTTTGTTTACAGACAGACACACAGACACACACACGGACCAATGGCTGAAACTTCGGATTTAGGCTCTAGGGACCTCAAAACGTGTTTCGGCACTAAAAACTGACCATCGAAAATTTGACCCGATTACATTACTTCCCTTCCTATAGGATAAGGAAAGTAAAAATGAGAAACCCTTAATTTGAGTAGGGGGCCCAAAATTAAGGGATTTAAATATTCCCACTAAAAAGGAAAGGGGGCCCAGATTAAGGGATGGATATATAGATTCAACGAGACGAAAGAAGGACCCAAATTAAGGGAAATAGGGTAAGTGTACCATTTATTCGCCCACCTAAAAAACGTACCATTTATTGGCCCACCTGCCCACATTTATTTTTCTAATTTTTGTTTTTATGACTACAATTTTTGAATAGCACTGGTTCGATAGCAGTCTTTAAGGCTAATTGCGTTGCCATTGGTGATTCCATTGCTGTTGCTGGTCCCATTGCTACTGATTCCGTTATGACTGTTTCCATTGCTGTTACTGATTCCATTGCTGTTGCTGATTCCATTCCTAGTACTGGTTTCATTGCTGTTATTGGTCCCATTGTTACTAGATCCATTGTTGTTACAGATTCCATTATTACTAATTCTATTGCTGTTACTAATCCCATTATTGTTACTAGTTTCATTAGTGCTGCTTTTATCCACATTGTTACAGCCATTGGTATAGTCTTTACCTCTCTTAACATTGCTACTGGAATCTTTCTCAACATTGTTACAGCTATTGATATAGCTTTTATCCTCCCGAACATTAGTGTTAGCGTTGTTCTCTTTTCAGAACTAATGGCAAAGACTATACCAAATCTAGTTATGACAAAGATAGCCATGGGAAATCTAGTCGTGAATATGACCACAAATCTAGCAGCATTGAAGAAGATTACTGTAATGGTAAGGCAAACTGTCATGAGAAGGAATATAATGGGAAATCTAGTAACGAATATACAGACAATACATCCAGTGGCAACCAACACAGTTCTAGCAATATTGATGAATATACACAATCTAAAAGTGTTAAAATCCAGTGGCAACCAATTTCCACACAGATCTAGCAATATTGATGAATATACACAATCTAAAAGTGTTGACGAATATGCACAATCAAATGGAAACGCGCATTATAAAGAGAACAACGTCAATGTTTACCTATACCATGCTGGCACCGGTCGCTATGCGCATTTATATGTCATAGCTACTCATTATCCTCACGAGGCTGAGTGGGCCCCGCAACAGCCAGTCACGGAATCAATCATTTGCATGATACAATTTCTTGGCCCCGCCGGGAATCGAACCCGGGTCTCCCGCGTGCAAGGCGAGTGCAGTGACCACTACGCCATGGGAGCTGACGCCATTCCCCCGGGAATCGAACCCGGGTCTCCCGCGTGCAAGGCGAGCGCAGTGACCACTACGCCATGGGAGCTGAAGATTGGATGCCGGGAATCGAACCCGGGTCTCCCGCGTGCAACGCGAGTGCAGTGCCCACTACGCCATGGGAGCTGACTTGAACACGGGAAAAGGCGTAGAAGAAGATTACCTATTTATTAGTTAATAGACTGACCCATTTTAGAGGGAATTGTAGATGCTAAGCTCTTATCGTCCCGAAGGCAAAGAGCGAAGGAAGACAGGAGGGGAGAATTTTGTGTGCTCCTCCTTCACGTAGTACCTACCTTTCTTTCCCCTCATTGCACTCCTCTTTCCTCTAATATTACTTCTGCTTCACTGCATTGGCGGCGTGCCACCTACTCTCTTTCCCCTCATTGCACTCCTCTTTCCTCTAATACTACTACTGCTTCACTGCATTGGCGGCGTGCCACCTACCTCTCTTTCCCCTCATTGCACTCCTCTTTCCTCTAATCTCACTTCTGCTTCACTGCATTGGCGGCGTGCCATCAGTTTAATTTTAAAGCATTGCACGCCGCCAATGCAGTGAAAAGCAGAAGTGAGATTAGAGGAAAGAGGAGTGCATTGCATTGCACGCCGCCGATGCAGTGAAGCAGAAGTGAGATTAGAGGAAAGAGGAGTGCAATGAGGGGAAGAGAGGAAAGAGGAGTGCATTGCATTGCACGCCGCCGATGCAGTGAAGCAGAAGTGAGATTAGAGGAAAGAGGAGTGCGGCGTGCCACCTACCTTTCTTTCCCCTCATTGCGCCAGCCGTTTCGAGTAAGTTTCTTTTCTTCTCCAAGTAGGTAAGTACTTACTCTGAGCATAGCAATACAAGAGGTGAGTATTTCTCACTCCCACCACATTGTTACAATTCAGATCCACTTCTAACTGGCGCTGAGGTCAAAATTTGACCTGGCGCATACACAATATTCCATATTCATGCCTATTCGACTCGTGTGGTCTGTGTGGTAGCATGTCCATCATAATACTTCTTCTTCTTTTACTGCACCTTTTCCCAATCTTATTTGGTGTCGGCGTTACCCTCCTATCTAATGCTTCCTCCTTTCGCCATACCTTTCTTCTCATACTTACCCCCACAATATTACTTACACAAAACAAATGATGCGACTCATATGGGGACAGAGGTCGGTGTGTCCTGACTTGTGTCTGCTGAGATTTGCCAGGGGAGGTCGGCTCCTGATGGCCCCGTTTGAGGCTCTTATACTCATACCTATTAGACTCGTGTGGTCTGTGTGGTAGCATATTACTTAGTGGTACAGAAGAGGGCGTGGCCGTCTTTTTCCGAACGATTTTACCGCCAATCAACCCGGAGAAATCTCGCTTGACTTCGCTAAGCTTCGGCGGCTTCAAATCAGAATTGGTCAGAGACACCAAAGGAGGGACAGGCTTTTCCCAGTCGGTCCCGGGTTTCCGCGCCTGACTGCTTTGGTCCCCATTGCCTATTTTCACTTTGGCACAGGCGCTACCATTTTCCGAGCTGAATTTGGAGTTACAACTGTTTTCAGAGCTGCATTTGGCACAGTTGACACTATCAGACTTGGACGTTTGGCTCTTCCCACCGTTCCTGAGGTCGTTACAGGAAGCACCGTTATAAGGAGTGGCTCTTCCATCGGCCATTTCACCACGAACCGGTTCGTTCGTAGCCGATCCTATCCCATTCCGATGAATTCCAACGTCCTGAAAGTCTCGAGCGAATGTCAGCCCCGTGGGATTGCTATCTGATCGACCATTGCTTTGAGGGACGGAAGTTGGCACAAATCTTGGACAGGAAGATCCATTTGTGAGTCCATTTCCAGGAATTGTAGAGCTACTGGAAACACAACCTCCTGGTGTTATTCCGTTTGTACACTTCCCACCAGAGGCCGCTTCAGTTCGACTTTCCCTCCTAGGTGTGCATGGCTTTGAACTTTCCCCGCTGCACTTCGTTCCAATCGATCCCTGAAGCGATACTTCCTTCCCTGAAGGTTCATTGGAATGTCCTCCACTGCTACACCTCTCTCCTGAGTTCTCCCTCATGGATACACCACTGAGTAGGGTTTCCAATCCCGTTTCATGCCGACTAAGCTTGGAGTTTGCGAGTGAGCTCTGTTGTCCCTGGCATTTCCCCGCAGCGCCTGCACTGTTCGTTCTATACTGAGGACTGGCAGATCTGTGAGCATTTGACTCACTCGCTGACGCCTGCGTTGGGCCGTTTTGTGGCCCGGGTATGTTTGATCCGTGTTGAAAGTTGTTCGGTGTCCCAATGGACTGTTGGGGCCCATTTGATGGGGTGAACGGTCCTGCTGACGCATGTTGGGAGGCGTGTTGCAGGGAAGTGTGCTGGGTCTCAACAGATTGACTTGACCCAGTTTGGCTAACCGAATGCTGAGTACCCGCGGACTGTTGACTCGCCTTGCACTTTGGCTGCAGTGCTTCGCTCAAGTGGGGATACTCCGCACTATTCACCATACTTCGGCACGCATCACTTGCCGTACAAGATTGCCATGTCTTCCGCGGCGTGCCGCTAGTGGCCGCCGGTTTGGGGCGCTGCGTTTTGATCAGGGGCGGAAAGGCAGACAGGGGCATTGAAATGGCGGACCCACCGCTAGATGGAGGGCCGCCCGGGGGCTTTCCATCTCCGCCGCCACAACTGGACGTGGACTCTTTGGACGCATTGGCCAAACTGTTTGCCTGTGAGAGATAAGGAGATTTTAGTACCTATAGCTTAGTGAAATTTTTGGTTGGATTTTAATTGATCCTTTGTTTATTATGAATGCTTGTCACAAAAGCCATTCCCAAATTTATACCTATGCCTTCTGTAATTTAATGACTTGATTTGGAATCGAACTAACGATCACGATCTCGAAGTTCATTGAGCTAAGTAATGAGTGTAATGATAAAGCTGAAATTCATCCAAGTCTAATTATTATGAACCATTCGAGAGTTACCCATCACAGAACAAACATAGGAACTAAATGAAAAGTCATCGCATTGGGCAAGATGGGTTTCGAAAGCTCGAAATAAGAAAAAAAAAAAGTTCAGGGGATGTGAGATATTTTCAGAAAATGAGCCCCAAAGAACGTCTTATCCCAAGCTGGCTCTAGATGACGTTATTCATTCTCACCAAAAAAAAGCAGTTAGTTTGAACATTTTGAAGTCTGTTGAACTGGGTAGCTTGAAGTAAATACTTATTATTAAAGAGGAAACTTTAATAATCTAATAATCAAGATCTTATCGTCCCGAAATCGAAGAGAGGTTAGGAGAAAGCCAGCCGTTCCAAGAACGAACCTTATCTGTTTTTGGATGAAGAACCTGCGACCTTACAAGGCTGATTGAAATAAGTTTGACTCGGGAAGCACGAGTTGCATCAATTAAAATGCACTTAAGTACTTACTTTCACGGAGGTGGAAAGATTGATAAGGAGTAAAAAATAATAACAATAAAAAGTAAAAAAAAAAACTCACCGGGTCCCAAGTCTCAAAGTCAGGTACATGCCAGGGCAGTTCCGTGAGCATAGTTCCCACATAGGTATTCACCCTGTATTGAGCCTTACTTCTCTTACTCACCTCAGTCTTCTCTGCTGATTGCCGCCCTTGCCGCCACCTCTATATCCGCCACTGGTCTGAGCCTTACTTCTCTTACTCACCTCAGTCTTCTCTGCTGATTGCCGCCCTTGCCGCCACCTCTATATCCGCCACTGGTCTGATTATATCGCACCGGAGAATTAGAAGACGAGTAGGCACCCCGGCTCTGATTCGACCATCCGCCACTGGTCTCGTTCAGCTTACTGTTCGAGTTCCGAAAGTCGCGACTGTCATAGTACCTGGAAATGGGGAGAGATGAAAAATGGAATTTCGAAAAGGAACTGCTAAGGTCTAATCTTATCGTCTGTAACTGCTAAGGTCTTATCGTCTGTAACTGCTAAGGTCTTATCGTCCCGAAATCGAAGAGAGAAGGAAGACAGGCTATTGGAAAGCCAGTCTTTCCGAGAACGAACCTTATCCGTTTAGGATAAAATCCGCCCCGGGCGGGAATCGAACCCGCGGCCTAGCGCTTACAAGGCAGATGCGCTACCAACCAAGCTAACTAGGCTGGAGATAAGGAGATTTTAGTACCTATAGCTTAGTGAAATTTTTGGTTGGATTTTAATTGATCCTTTGTTTATTATGAATGCTTGTCACAAAAGCCATTCCCAAATTTATACCTATGCCTTCTGTAATTTAATGACTTGATTTGGAATCGAACTAACGATCACGATCTCGAAGTTCATTGAGCTAAGTAATGAGTGTAATGATAAAGCTGAAATTCATCCAAGTCTAATTATTATGAACCATTCGAGAGTTACCCATCACAGAACAAACATAGGAACTAAATGAAAAGTCGTCCATTTACTTAGGTAGGTACCTACTCTAATTAAAACATACAAAAGCTCACTTAGGTACTCAAATCATCATCATCATCAAATCTTAAGTCGTTCCGTCCAAGGGTACGGGTTGGCTGGGTACTCAAATAGGTAATTCTATATATATATATATAAAAAACTATCTTGGCTGGGATTGAAACCCTCACCTTCACACCTTCACTCAGTCACTTATGCTTACAATCAGGTAGACCTGATCAGTTGTACCTGTCAAATCTACCTGATAGTGAGTGGCCGTTTTCAGTCTTCTCACTTACCAGATGATTCAACGTGGGTTGAATACAGTTGAGAAGCTCAACGGGTAAATGCTGACTGAGAGTGGTTAACCGGGAACTGTGGCTGCCATGCTGATGGCTATGATGATGTCCCTGACTCAAGTGGTAGGGTGGCGGATGAGTACGCGAGGACCCGTTGTTACCTATTGAACAAGGTGGAGAAAAATAAGGCGGAGTAATCAAATAGATGGAGAAAATAATGAAAACCCCTAGCATTCATTATAAATCTAAAGCTTCAAAAGTTTTGTAATATAAATACCTACCCACTTAAGTAAAAAAGAAGTAGGTAGGTACCTACCTATTCTGATTTTTTTTTTTTTTTTTTTTTTTTTAAGTAAATACTTGAGGCCCCCCTGAGCTAGGGTCCTCTGCATAGCCAGACTAGCCAGGGCCGGCGTGTAGAAGTTGATGTCGGGGCCTGATGATGAGAGAAGAAAGACTTTTTGATTATTGATCCCAAGGCCTCATGAAGATAACAAAAGAAAGACTTCGTCTCCTGCCTCTCACTTCGTCTCCTACCTCACACTTCACACCTCTAACTTCGTCTCACACTATCTACTACCTACCTGCACATCTCTTATTACATTGCCATTTTCTACTCTTACTTACATAAGTACTTGAACCTCCCTCTACATATCTGATTTTTCACATTTTTCAACTGTATCGACAAACCTTGGCTTACCTATGGTGGAAGATTGTGTGGTGCCCACGTGTTGACTTATCAAAGGCAAGACCATTTGTAACGGATACATTGTAATGTCACGACAATCATCATACATTACTTCACCGAGCTCCTAATCTCATTCGCCATGTTACACCTCTCCCAACTGGTCCGCAGGAACAAAGATACCACCAAAAGATGAATCTTCATAAATAACAAAACACTCCCACTTGAAAAAAAAAAGAAGGTGGGAGAGAAATCCCAGGGGAAAAAAGAGCAAAAAATAAATTATATCTGTACACACAAAAAAGAAAAAAAATCATGCAGGAACAAAGATACCGCCAAAAGATGAATCTTCATAAATAAACAAAACACTCCCACTTGAAAAAAAAGAAGGTGGGAGAGAAATCCCAGGGGAAAAAAAGAGCAAAAAATAAATTATATCTGTACACACAATAAAGAAAAGAAATCACATTGGCTTGATTTACATGAAAAACTAAAATAAAACTGTCTTTCTTTAATTTTTTGTTAGCACCAAATTAGATTGGGGTTTTTCAAACTTGACTCTAACTTTGGTGTAAGAACCTGAGGTTAATTTGTACTAGGAAACAATTGGCACAGTTTAACTAAAAAATAATTATGGGAGTGCATCATAGGTTTTCAATCGCAGGAACAAAGATACCGCCAAAAGATGAATCTTCATAAATAAACAAAACACTCACACTTGAAAAAAAAAGAAGGTGGGAGAGAAATCCCAGGGGAAAAAAGAGCAAAAAATAAATTATATCTGTACACACAAAAAAGAAAAAAAATCACATTGGCTTGATTTACATGAAAAACTAAAATAAAACTGTCTTTCTTTAATTTTTTGTTAGCACCAAATTAGATCGGGGTTTTTCAAACTTGACTCTAACTTTGGCGTAAGAACCTGAGGTTAATTTGTACTAGGAAACAATTGGCACAGTTTAACTAAAAAATAATTATGGGAGTGCATCATAGGTTTTCAATTTGAGTGTTGGGATCTTCAATATTGTCTCAGGTGCTTTAGTTTTCACAGAAACATGAAATTACTTCACTTTCTTTTTTCATAATTTGAGGATTTGGAGGTCCCACATTTGTCCTTTGTATTTTGGTACTTAGGATGATTCTTGATGGTTTTTCTTCTTAGCCTCCAGTTCTTTTCATGAAGGTCTTTTTTATAAGGTTACAAAAGGCACACTATTTCGGTCTTTTCACTCAAAAATTCATTATCATTTCTCCTCCAAATTCATGCCAGCAGTGAAAAATAAATATCTTTTTTTCCCTTATTACTGCATTGTTATAAATTCAATTTTATGATCTTGTAAGATAAATTAAACATAAACTAAGTACAGTTTTGTAAAAATAAATAAATGAGAAGAACAAATTAACAGAGGAAGTAGGTTTAAAAGAACGCAAAAAATATCACTCAATTTTAGGTTTTTCTTCACAGTCTCCAGTTCTTTTCATGAAGGTCTTTTTTACAAGGTTACAAAAGGCACATTATTTCGGTCTTTTCACTCAAAAATTCATTATCATTTCTCCTCCAAATTCATGCAAGCAGTGAAAAATAAATATCTTTTCTCCCTTATTATTGCATTGTTATAAACTCAATTTTATGATCTTGTAAGATAAATTAAACATGAACTTTGTACAGTTTTGTAAAAATAAATAAATGAGAAGAACAAATTAACAGAGGAAGTAGGTTTAAAAGAACGCAAAAAATATCACTCAATTTTTAAGCACTTTGGTAGTTAAGTAAACTGTGGAGGGAAAAAACTATATATAAAAAAAATATTTGCAAAATTTTCACAACTTGTCTTGGGCACAAAAAATGAAACTCCGTGCGCTCTCCGAGCGTTCTCGAAACCACACGAGCGAATGTAAATATACCCGAGGCCCGTGACCCTATGAGGAATAGCGGACCCAAACCAGACTGTGTAAATAAATGCCTCTATGAGACCGCTAGCCGAAATAGCGGACGCTTGGGCGATTGTACAAATGTGAATACATGTCAAATTTCAAGTTTCAAGTGCGTTTAACACTGATGAGAAAATCAGACAGTCCATCATAAAATGATCGATTTTCAGGTATTAACACTGAGCGCTAAGGTCAAAATTTGACCTGGCGCATACATACATAATTACTTACATAATACAAATGATGTGACTCATACGGGGACAAAGGTCGGTGTGTCCTGACTTGTGTCTGCTGAGATCTGCCGGTCAGATAGCAATCCCACGGGGCTGACATTCGCTCGGGACTTTCAGGACGTTGGAATTCATCGGAATGGGATAGGATCAGTAACGAACGAACCGGTTCGTGGTGAAATGGCCGATGGAAGAGCCACTCCTTATAACGGTGCTTCCTGTAACGACCTCAGGAACGGTGGGAAGAGCCAAACGTCCAAGTCTGATAGTGTCAACTGTGCCAAATGCAGCTCTGAAAACAGTTGTAACTCCAAATTCAGCTCGGAAAATGGTAGCGCCTGTGCCAAAGTGAAAATAGGCAATGGGGACCAAAGCAGTCAGGCGCGGAAACCCGGGACCGACTGGGAAAAGCCTGTCCCTCCTTTGGTGTCTCTGGCCAATTCTGATTTGAAGCCGCCGAAGCTTAGCGAAGTCAAGCGAGATTTCTCCGGGTTGATTGGCGGTAAAATCGTTCGGAAAAAGACGGCCACGCCCTCTTCTGTGCCACCGGGTGATTTGACCAATCAGAATACGAGCTTTCCGCCAAGGGCGAATTCCACCAATGAAAACGCGTCTTCAAATGCGTCTCTTGCTACAAAGATGGATGAAAAGCGGTCGTCGACGCCAACGGGAAAAAGTACGCTTTCCAATTCGAGTGCGCTTCCAAACTCAACTGTGATTCCACAAGACTCTACCCCGTGTACAAACACTGTACAGACGTGCTCGGGGACCGGCTCCGTGCGCTCTCCGAGCGTTCTCGAAACCACACGAGCGAATGTAAATATGCCCGAGGCCCGTGACCCTATCAGAAATAGTGGACCCAAACCAGACTGTGTAAATAAATGCCTCTATGAGACCGCTAGCCGAAATAGCGGACGCTTGGGCGATTGTACAAATGTGAATAGTGTACAGAACTCCTTGCTAGGTCCGGGCCCAAATGTGGGACAGGTTCCAAACCTACCCGGTCCAACCAATGTACAAATCAATCCGTCCGTCCGAAGTGACGAAACTTGTGATATTAAACATAGCCAAGGCCCACGCTCTGCCTCGCAAACTCGCAGATATTCCAAGGCATTTGTCAGATTAAGATGTGAACTTGAACTTTGAACTGTCTGTTCTATAAAATCAAGTGTACCCAAACTTTTGGCCACATTATGAGAAAAAATGAATAGCTCCTCCCTAGAGGGGATTTAGGTAGAAATACTGTTTTCTGTTCAATTCTTGATGTATTTCCTTCTCAGATTCAAAACAAGCGTCGTAACACCTCCAACCTGTCCACTGGACGGTCTAACCAAAGTACAAACCAATCCGTCCGTCCGAAGTGACGAAACTTGTGATATTAAACATAGCCAAGGCCCACGCTCTGCCTCGCAAACTCGCAGATATTCCAAGACATAAGGGAACTTGAACTTTGAACTGTCTGTTCTATAAAATCAAGTGTTCCCAAACTTTTGGCCACATTATGAGAAAAAATGAATAGCTCCTCCCTTAGAGGGGATTTAGCTAGAAATACTGTTTTCTGTTCAATTCTTGATGTATTTCCTTCTCAGATTCAAAACAAGCGTCGTAACACCTCCAACCTGTCCACTGGAGGTCACCTCCATCATCAGTATTCACATCCACACCACCAGCATAAACCTAACACCTCCAGTTTCCCCTGGGGTGATAGTGGGATGGGCGGGGCACAGAGTCTGCTCAACCTGTCCCGCCATCTTGGATCTCAGACCGCTCGTCGCCATAATGGAGGTGAGAGACTCAATTATTACTATTTTTATTCATTTTCTAATCTGTATCTTTCATAGAGGGAAAAAGAAGATATTTCTGATTATTACATTTCATTAGGTATGAGAATTAAAATCCATAGGACAGTCAACTGATCTGCCTTTCTTGCGTATAAAGTACCATTTGAGTGTGAAAATGTGATTTAGAAGAATAGAATAGAATACACCTTGTTTATCCAGCCCGAATAGGACTGAAAAGTCCCTTTACCCCACCAGTCTAAACAAGGTCTCGTATATTTGATGGGTTAAAGAATAATACATACAACTAACAATTCAGTAAAAAGACCTTGCTTATGTGTAATTGTGTGTAATTACCTGTAATAATGTGTAATTACCTACTCAAGTGTAGTACGTACGTTAATCCTAAGAATAATTTGAACCATCGGATAGAAAAAAAAGGAAACTTTTTTATGTGAAAACTTGGCCGCTTCTTTTCACATTCAGTGTTTTTTGAGGGGATTTCATAACTTTTTGTTGAAATTTCAGCAAAATAGCGACGCATATAAGCCTGTTGAAATTCCGAAGCCACGGATCTTGTTGTGATAAACAAAACGGCTTTCTTTTTCTCTCTACAAAAAACACCGATTGTGTTATTAGTTTTGTGTATATTCTGGGGATCAGACCTTCAGATCAATTATTTAAAAGTCTTTCTTTTGTTATCTTCATGAAGCCTTGGGATCAATAATCAAAAAGTCTTTCTTCTCTCATCATCAGGCCCGGACATCAACTTCTACACGCCGGCCCTGGCTAGTCTGGCCATGCAGAGGACCCTAGCTCAGGGGGGCGGGACAGGGGCCCTGCTGCATCATTTGGTACCGCCGCCCCTGGTGAATACCTATGTGGGAACTATGCTCACGGAACTGCCCTGGCATGTACCTGACTTTGAGACTTGGGACCCGGTGAGTTTTTTTTTTTCTTTTTATTGTTATTATTTTTACTCCTTATCAATCTTTCCACCTCCGTAAAAGTAAGTGCATTTTAATTGATGCAACTCGTGCTTCCCTAGTCAAACTTATTTCAATCAGCCTTGTAGGTCGTGAATATGACCACAAATCTAGCAGCATTGAAGAAGATTACTGTAATGGTAAGGCAAACTGTCATGAGAAGGAATATAATGGGAAATCTAGTAACGAATATACAGACAATAAATCCAGTGGCAACCAACACAGATCTAGCAATATTGATGAATATACACAATCTAAAAGTGTTGAGGAATATGCACAATCAAATGGAAACGCGCATTATAAAGAGAACAACGCTAACACTAATGTTCGGGAGGATAAAAGCTATATCAATAGCTGTAACAATGTTGAGAAAGATTCCAGTAGCAATGTTAAGAGAGGTAAAGACTATACCAATGGCGGTAAAGACTATAACAATGTGGATAAAAGCAGCACTAATGAAACTAGTAACAACAATGGGATTAGTAACAGCAATGGAATTAGTAATAATGGAATCTGTAACAACAATGGATCTAGTAACAATGGGACCAATAACAGCAATGGAACCAGTACTAGGAATGGAATCAGCAACAGCAATGGAAATAGTCATAATGGAGTAAATAACAGCAATGGAATCAGTCACAATGGGACCAGTAACAGCAATGGAACGTCCAACCACCGAGACTACCTGAATACCAACTCCAAAGACTACCGTAGTTCTTCCAGTCCTTCCAACTCTAGCGGGAGTAATTCGAACAAGGAAAACTACGGTAGCCGTTCCAGCAGAGACTACGGTAGCCATCACTATTACTATAACGGCAATGGGTACCATCAGTATGGACGAGGCCATGGGAGTCTGCATTCGAGTCGGACCAATAGCTATGACGATTTGAAGACTAATGAGAGGTGAGTGGGTTTGGTCTTTAGATAAGGTTCGTTCTTGGAACGTTCTTTCTTCTCTCTTCGATGTCGATAAGATCTTAGCAGTTACTGTTCCTTTCATATTCTTGAGAGTTCATTGCATCGGTCTTTATATTAATTAGACTTTCTTTTTCATGGACTTCTGGGCTTTCAACATAAAGACGAGTGTCCATGATAAAGCAAGTCTAATTAAAGGTACAGTTCCTTTTATCAAAACTCTATACATAGCCAGCCTAGTTAGCTTGGTTGGTAGCGCATCTGCCTTGTAAGGCAGTTACTGTTCCTTACATATTCTTGAGAGTTCATTTGATTGCATCGGTCTTTATATTAATTAGACTTTCTTTATCATGGACTTCTGGGCTTTCAACATAAAGACGAGTGTCATGATAAAGCAAGTCTAATTAAAGGTACAGTTCATTTTATCAAAAATCAAAACTCTATACATAGCCAGCCTAGTCAGCTTGGTTGGTAGCGCATCTGCCTTGTAATCGCTGTGCCGATTCGATTCCCGCCCGGGGCGGATTTTATCCTAAACGGATAAGGTTCGTTCTCGGAAAGGCTGGCTTTCTCCTATCCTGTCTTCCTTCTCTCTTCGATTTCGGGACGATGAGACCTTAGCAGTTACAGACGATAAGACCTTAGCAGTTACAGACGATAAGACCTTAGCAGTTACAGACGATAAGACCTTAGCAGTTACAGACGATAAGACCTGAGCAGTTCCTTTTCGAAATTCCATTTTTCATCTCTCCCCATTTCCAGGTACTATGACAGTCGCGACTTTCGGAACTCGAACAGTAAGCTGAACGAGACCAGTGGCGGATGGTCGAATCAGAGCCGGGGTGCCTACTCGTCTTCTAATTCTCCGGTGCGATATAATCAGACCAGTGGCGGATATAGAGGTGGCGGCAAGGGCGGCAATCAGCAGAGAAGACTGAGGTGAGTAAGAGAAGTAAGGCTCAATACAGGTAGTGATGGGAAAAATGAAACTTTTCAGGGCTCCGGATCCCAGGTTTCGAAACGCTCTAAGGTTTCGGATCTGAGTTCCGAAACTGAAACCGAAACCTGAAACCTTGAAACCTTCGGGTCCGTTACGTAACGAAGCAGACTTAAGCAGGGAGGTTTCAGTTTCAGTTCAGTAGGTATCGACATAGTTTGTAGTGCGCTTGCGCGTACTAGAGTTGTGAGTCTGAGATTTCATAGGGTGTCATAATTCAAGTTCCGAAACTTTAACTCAGCGGTTTCATGAAACCGGATCCGTATTCTCGGTTTCGAAACCGCGTTTCGAAACAGTTTCATGAGACACATCACTAAATACAGGGTTTATACGCGACCTGGAAAACCTGTCATGGAATCTGAAAATCGGTCAAAAAGACACGGAAAATCGTGAAAATTAAAAAAAAAAGAAAAAAAAAACTGGAAAAGTCATGGAATTTGCCACCCGGTCAAAAAAAAAAAACAGTTGCATTTATAAAATAACAGTTGCATTCTCATGTGATTTTCTCACGAAAATTTTCATTATTTATTTCTATTTCTCTCAGATTCGTTGAGAACAAGACCCACTACAACAATCACCATGGTAACGGCTACAACAACAGTAATCGAAACTGGACGTCTAATCATTCTCGGGACGGCCAGAACTACACACGGGGGTTCTACTTCAACAATCATCACAACTACAACAATAACAGGAACTACAACAAACGTCCTAATAATAATGGTGAGTACCCTTGGAAAACAATTAAGTGACTGGGTTCTGGAACTCAGGTATTAAGTGACTGAAGGTGTGTCGTCGATCGACATCAGGGTCCGTGAATCTAGGATCTACGATATATTGCCAACGCAGTGTGGACGGTTCAGTCGACATCGATCGACGGCCAGTCGCCTATGTGTGGACACACCTTAAGATTTAGGCCTCTCCGGGGCTTTGTTTGAGCCCTTTTTAGATTCATTTAACTTGGAATTTCTGCTTATGTATAGGTGTGTCTCACATTTTGTAACTATCTTTTGAGCCATTTTTTCCTGTGTGAGGTCTTTTTTTTTTTTTTCTTTTAAGAGGTTTGACAGAGGGAACTGTAACTGCTATGGCCTTATCGTCAGCAATATATCGTACATCCTAGATTCACGCACCTCTATGTCGATCGACGACACACCTTTAGAGTTCCAGAACCCAGTCACTTAATTATATGTTTTCCAAGGGTACTCACCATTATTATTAGGATGTTTGTTGTAGTTCCTGTTATTGTTGTAGTTGTGATGATTGTTGTAGTAGAACCCCCGTGTGTAGTTCTGGCCGTCCCGAGAATGATTAGACGTCCAGTTTCGATTATTGTTGTTATTGTTGTAGCCGTTACCATGGTGATTGTTGTAGTGGGTCTTGTTCTCAACGAATCTGAGAGAAATAAAAATAAATAATGAAAATTTTCGTGAGAAAATCACATGAAAATGCAACTGTTATTTTATAAAGAAAAACAACCAAACAACTTTGTCAACAATATACTGATTAGATATGTACGTGCATAGTTGGGATGAACTTCGATTTTACTGTTTTCAGGACTCTTTTTCTTACTAGCCTATTCCTGCTTAATAGGGTTGGCGCTTATTGTCAGTCCCTTCCAGGCAGCCCATTTTTAAGACATTTGCCGAAAATAAATTACTTTTTTTTAGAATCAGGGGACCAGACCTCAAATGGAATATTTCAAATTTTCAACCCATCTGATGGTTTCAAAAATCGATTCCAATATTTTCTCACTATTCTGAGTTCGATCCTATACATACATAGTAGGTACGTGACATAATGAAAAATACAGTTAAAAAAGCTTCAAAATGATCCCATTTTTACTTTTTTTTATCCTATAGGAAAGAAAGTAATATAATTGCAATAGAAGAACACCCAAATAAGCATCATTCAATGGAATAAGGAAAGTCGTGTGACGTTCACACCAGATTTTTTTAATATTCGACCCCCTACCTCTCTTACCTCAGTCGCCTTTGCTGATTGCCGCCCTTGCCGCCACCTCTATATCCGCCACTGGTCTGATTATATTATTCACTGTGTTGATTTTTCAACAAATTAACTAGAAATAATTGATGCTAATCACATAAAAAGCAAGGGTCTGAGAACGTTCTGTTATCACTTGTATGAGATTAGAATGAATTAAAGACAAACATGTAGGAAGGTAGTTTACCTTACACAAACAGCATGAGGTGGTGAGGTGCTCTCATGGATACACCACTGAGTAGGGTTTCCAGTCCCGTTTCATGCCGGCTAAGTTTGGAGGTTGCGAGTGAGCTCTGTTGTCCCTGGCATTTCCCCGCAGCGCCTGCACTGTTCGTTCTATACTGAGGACTGGCAGATCTGTGAGCATTTGACTCACTCGCTGACGCCTGCGTTGGGCCGTTTTGTGGCCCGGGTATGTTTGATCCGTGTTGAAAGTTGTTCGGTGTCCCAACGGACTGTTGGGGCCCATTTGATGGGTTGGACAGTCCTGCTGAGGCATGTTGGGAGGCGTGTTGGGTCCCAACAGATTGACTTGACCCAGTTTGGCTAACCGAATGCTGAGTACCCGCGGACTGTTGACTCGCCTTGCACTTTGGCTGCAGTGCTTCGCTCAAGTGGGGATACTCCGCACTATTCACCATACTTCGGCACGCATCACTTGCCGTACAAGATTGCCATGTCTTCCGCGGCGTGCCGCTAGTGGCCGCCGGTTTGGGGCGCTGCGTTTTGATCAGGGGCGGAAAGGCAGACAGGGGCATTGAAATGGCGGACCCACCGCTAGATGGAGGGCCGCCCGGGGGCTTTCCATCTCCGCCGCCACAACTGGACGTGGACTCTTTGGACGCATTGGCCAAACTGTTTGCCTGTGAAAGGAGAGATAAGGAGATTTTAGGGTACTTGTGCAGAAGTCACATCCGTGGAATATTGCTACCAAAGGAACTGGCACAAAGAGCAGTGACCAGTGTTATTATAGGGTTAGGTTAAAGGCAAGAAGGAGTTTTCACAATTAGAGCAGTGATTAGTGTTATTATAGGGTTAGATTAAATACAAAAAGGAGCTTTCCTTTTCCACGGACGTGACTTCTGCATAATTACCGCAAATAGTTTTAGCGCATTGAAGTCCTTTTGTGTACTGCATGATTGCTTCTCATCCAGACTCCTTAAAATGAAAGGACTATACTTTTCCAAATGTGATCAATTCAAGTCATTAGGCGTTTTGTGACCTTGCGTTCAAGGATTCAACTTGCCCAGTCAGGTTCTCGATTTCGACGTCGGAAATGGATTTTTTTTTTTTTTTTTTTTTTTTGAAATAGCGGTGTAAACTGAGAAAATTTCTATTATTCTTTTTTAAAACAGACTGAATACATTGAGCCTTCTTTTTTAACACGGTGAGGCAGAGCCCTTAAGGCCAGGTACTTGCACAAAAAATCCCTTACCTTGGATTTACTATCTCATGACAGTGACCTTATACTTATTGTAAGTAGCGTAACGTTTTTTACTATTTATTTATTTTTTTATTTCAATTTGTTACAGGTAC
>NW_007377454.1:565027-594498 GCF_000475195.1 Diaphorina citri
ACGCATTTGAAGACGCGTTTTCATTGGTGGAATTCGCCCTTGGCGGAAAGCTCGTATTCTGATTGGTCAAATCACCCGGTGGCACAGAAGAGGGCGTGGCCGTCTTTTTCCGAACGATTTTACCGCCAATCAACCCGGAGAAATCTCGCTTGACTTCGCTAAGCTTCGGCGGCTTCAAATCAGAATTGGTCAGAGACACCAAAGGAGGGACAGGCTTTTCCCAGTCGGTCCCGGGTTTCCGCGCCTGACTGCTTTGGTCCCCATTGCCTATTTTCACTTTGGCACAGGCGCTACCATTTTCCGAGCTGAATTTGGAGTTACAACTGTTTTCAGAGCTGCATTTGGCACAGTTGACACTATCAGACTTGGACGTTTGGCTCTTCCCACCGTTCCTGAGGTCGTTACAGGAAGCACCGTTATAAGGAGTGGCTCTTCCATCGGCCATCTCTCCACGAACCGGTTCGTTCGCAGCCGATCCTATCCCATTCCGATGAATTCCAACGTCCTGAAAGTCTCGAGCGAATGTCAGCCCCGTGGGATTGCTATCTGATCGGCCATTGCTTTGAGGGACGGAAGTTGGCACAAATCTTGGACAGGAAGATCCATTTGTGAGTCCATTTCCAGGAATTGTAGAGCTACTGGAAACACAACCTCCTGGTGTTATTCCGTTTGTACACTTCCCACCAGAGGCCGCTTCAGTTCGACTTTCCCTCCTAGGTGTGCATGACTTTGAACTTTCCCCGCTGCACTTCGTTCCAATCGATCCCTGAAGCGATACTTCCTTCCCCGAAGGTTCATTGGAATGTCCTCCACTGGTAGAGCTACTGGAAACACAACCTCCTGGTGTTATTCCGTTTGTACACTTCCCACCAGAGGCCGCTTCAGTTCGACTTTCCCTCCTAGGTGTGCATGGCTTTGAACTTTCCCCGCTGCACTTCGTTCCAATCGATCCCTGAAGCGATACTTCCTTCCCTGAAGGTTCATTGGAATGTCCTCCACTGTTCAATTGAAAATTTACACC
This sequence comes from Diaphorina citri, assembly GCF_000475195.1. Taxonomy (NCBI): domain Eukaryota; kingdom Metazoa; phylum Arthropoda; class Insecta; order Hemiptera; family Psyllidae; genus Diaphorina; species Diaphorina citri. Next base: position 566,049 of record NW_007377454.1, read on the forward strand.
TTATCACACTGCTTGAAGAAGGAAAAAAATATTCTAACCTTAAATAGACAATTTTTTAATGATGAAAAATTTTCATGCCTTCAAACTTGAGAGACAAGCCCGTTTGTGATTCATTTATTTTGTTGGACATAAAAGTTTAGAACACAATCAATTTTTAACATCAGAATAGACCGAAAATAATAAATTCAAAGAACTTATTCACTGTTCTCAACAGAGGCCGCTTCAGTTCGACTTTCCCTCCTAGGTGTGCATGGCTTTGAACTTTCCCCGCTGCACTTTGTTCCAATTGATCCCTGAAGCGATACTTCCTTCCCCGAAGGTTCATTGGAATGTCCTCCACTGCTACACCTCTCTCCTGAGTTCTCCCTCATGGATAACTGTGTTGGTTGCCACTGGATGTATTGTCTGTATATTCGTTACTAGATTTCCCATTATATTCCTTCTCATAACAGCTTGCCTTACCATTACAGTAATCTTCTTCAATGCTGCTAGATTTGTGGTCATATTCACGACTAGATTTCCCATGGCTATCTTTGTCATAACTAGATTTGGTATAGTCTTTGCCATTAGTTCTGGCAAATCCACTATTGCTGCCTTTGTTTGGGATATGTTCACTGGACTGATCGGCATATTCACTGTATTTGTTCTGACCATATTCGTTGCATTTGTTTCCATAAGCATTTCTTCCAGCTTGGCTGGAGAGTTCACTAGATTTCACATGAAGAACATATTGACTATTGCTTTGGGCATATTCACCATTGGATTTGTAATTAGTATAATCGTTAATACATTGGCTGTTGTATCCATTGCTACATTCCCCATTGAAGTATTCATATGTGCCATTTGTGTCTCTTTCGTTTCCAACATCATTTCTGCATTTCTTCCAGCTTGGCTGGAGAGTTCACTAGATTCCACATGAAGAACATATTGACTATTGCTTTGGGCATATTCACCATTGGATTTGTAATTAGTATAATCGTTACTACATTGGCTGTTGTATCCATTGCTACATTCCCCATTGAAGTATTCATATGTGCCATTTGTGTCTCTTTCGTTTCCAACATCATTTCTTTGAACATATCCATGGTTTTCAGCTTTTCTGTGGTATTCGTTGGCTCCTTTGGTAACTTTGTTGGCATATTCTATCCCATCTTTGTTTCGGACAATGCCTTGTTCACAACTGGTTCGCATTGCCCGATTAGAATCATTGGCATATCCATTAGAATTCTGGCAAGGTCCTTCATATCCATTAGTGTTAGGATTGCTTCCTGATAAGGCACCAGTGTTCTTTCTACAGTCAGACTGTGTGCTCTTTCTACAAGATTCAATACTATTAGCATTCGATTGAGTATGTGGGATACCATTTCGACAGTTAGACTGAGAGTTAGGATTCTCTCCATCAGCTTGTCTAGTCTTCGTATCTCTTTGAGTATGTGAGTTTCCATTTCTACAATCAAATTGAGCGCTACTTTCTCTGCCATCAAACTGTCTATTTTTCGTATTGCTCAGAGCGTAAGTATCTCCACAATCAGATTGTCTTTTAGTATCAGACTGAGCATAGTTGTTTCCACTTTGACACTTGGAATATCTGCGAGTTTGCGAGGCAGAGCGTGGGCCTTGGCTATGTTTAATATCACAAGTTTCGTCACTTCGGACGGACGGATTGGTTTGTACTTTGGTTAGACCGGGAACCTGTCCCACATTTGGGCCCGGACCTAGCAAGGAGTTCTGTACACTATTCACATTTGTACAATCGCCCAAGCGTCCGCTATTTCGGCTAGCGGTCTCATAGAGGCATTTATTTACACAGTCTGGTTTGGGTCCGCTATTCCTCATAGGGTCACGGGCCTCGGGTATATTTACATTCGCTCGTGTGGTTTCGAGAACGCTCGGAGAGCGCACGGAGCCGGTCCCCGAGCACGTCTGTACAGTGTTTGTACACGGGGTAGAGTCTTGTGGAATCACAGTTGAGTTTGGAAGCGCACTCGAATTGGAAAGCGTACTTTTTCCCGTTGGCGTCGACGACCGCTTTTCATCCATCTTTGTAGCAAGATACGCATTTGAAGACGCGTTTTCATTGGTGGAATTCGCCCTTGGCGGAAAGCTCGTATTCTGATTGGTCAAATCACCCGGTGGTACAGAAGAGGGCGTGGCCGTCTTTTTCCGAACGATTTTACCGCCAATCAACCCGGAGAAATCTCGCTTGACTTCGCTAAGCTTCGGCGGCTTCAAATCAGAATTGGTCAGAGACACCAAAGGAGGGACAGGCTTTTCCCAGTCGGTCCCGGGTTTCCGCGCCTGACTGCTTTGGTCCCCATTGCCTATTTTCACTTTGGCACAGGCGCTACCATTTTCCGAGCTGAATTTGGAGTTACAACTGTTTTCAGAGCTGCATTTGGCACAGTTGACACTATCAGACTTGGACGTTTGGCTCTTCCCACCGTTCCTGAGGTCGTTACAGGAAGCACCGTTATAAGGAGTGGCTCTTCCATCGGCCATTTCACCACGAACCGGTTCGTTCGTTACTGATCCTATCCCATTCCGATGAATTCCAACGTCCTGAAAGTCTCGAGCGAATGTCAGCCCCGTGGGATTGCTATCTGATCGACCATTGCTTTGAGGGACGGAAGTTGGCACAAATCTTGGACAGGAAGATCCATTTGTGAGTCCATTTCCAGGAATTGTAGAGCTACTGGAAACACAACCTCCTGGTGTTATTCCGTTTGTACACTTCCCACCAGAGGCCGCTTCAGTTCGACTTTCCCTCCTAGGTGTGCATGGCTTTGAACTTTCCCCGCTGCACTTCGTTCCAATCGATCCCTGAAGCGATACTTCCTTCCCTGAAGGTTCATTGGAATGTCCTCCACTGCTACACCTCTCTCCTGAGTTCTCCCTCATGGATACACCACTGAGTAGGGTTTCCAATCCCGTTTCATGCCGACTAAGCTTGGAGTTTGCGAGTGAGCTCTGTTGTCCCTGGCATTTCCCCGCAGCGCCTGCACTGTTCGTTCTATACTGAGGACTGGCAGATCTGTGAGCATTTGACTCACTCGCTGACGCCTGCGTTGGGCCGTTTTGTGGCCCGGGTATGTTTGATCCGTGTTGAAAGTTGTTCGGTGTCCCAATGGACTGTTGGGGCCCATTTGATGGGGTGAACGGTCCTGCTGACGCATGTTGGGAGGCGTGTTGCAGGGAAGTGTGCTGGGTCTCAACAGATTGACTTGACCCAGTTTGGCTAACCGAATGCTGAGTACCCGCGGACTGTTGACTCGCCTTGCACTTTGGCTGCAGTGCTTCGAACACGTCGGGTCGTATAAAAGGACCTTTAGAAAATCTGGCAACACTGCTTCCAATCAACCACGTGCTTTTGTTTATCTAGAAATTTCAAATTTCCAAAAATTCACAAAATGTCATTATTCGAATTTTCTTGATTTTCCACTAAAAAACCCAACGAAAACCAGAGTACCAGAGCTTTTCCTCTGACTATAGTTTGGAAACAAAGTAGCAGTGCTTCGCTCAAGTGGGGATACTCCGCACTATTCACCATACTTCGGCACGCATCACTTGCCGTACAAGATTGCCATGTCTTCCGCGGCGTGCCGCTAGTGGCCGCCGGTTTGGGGCGCTGCGTTTTGATCAGGGGCGGAAAGGCAGACAGGGGCATTGAAATGGCGGACCCACCGCTAGATGGAGGGCCGCCCGGGGGCTTTCCATCTCCGCCGCCACAACTGGACGTGGACTCTTTGGACGCATTGGCCAAACTGTTTGCCTGTGAAAGGAGAGATAAACAAAGTATATCCCATTTCTTTTCTTGTGGTTTTGATAATTGGGCTTGCTGATTTGTATTGGAATAGCTCCTTGGACCATATTCACAAGGATCCTGAACTTCTGAAGCTTTACAGTAAGTATAGGTGGATGAGGTTTAGAAGAGAGAGTTTAGGAGGGTTTGAAAGTAATATTTCATTGGGTAGCATGACCCGAGTACAGATACTCGGGGGAACATTGGGATTCATTAATAGAGGAAATTATTTATGAGGAGATTTTTTTTGTACTTGTTTACATGGGTTTATAACCACAAGCTCAAGTCCTCATGTCCAAGGTGTAGTGTGACTGTGGGGAAATACAAGACGAGGCCCACCTACTTTTATGTAACAACATCGGCACAACCTGCACGCGAAGTGATCTCTATTCGTGCAGCCCAGCAGCCGTAGAAGTCGCAGAATTCTGGAGGTCAGTACTGTGAATTTATTCCATTTCTTCCAGCTTGGCTGGAGAGTTCACTAGATTCCATATGAAGAACATATTGACTATTGCTTTGGGCATATTCACCATTGGATTTGTAATTAGTATAATCGTTACTACATTGGCTGTTGTATCCAACTCAATTTTTAAGCACTTTGGTAGTTAAGTAAACTGTGGAGGGAAAAAACTATATATAAAAAAAATATTTGCAAAATTTTCACAACTTGTCTTGGGCACAAAAAATGAAAATAAATAGCACCCAAGAGGTACACACCAGGTCCCACTGTTTTGCTTTGAAAATTCTATTACTTTCACAATCTTGTACATTTATTTTCAATTAAGTTTAGGTAACTGTAACTGCTAAGGTCTTATCGTCCTTAAAGCAAAAAAAGGAGGAAAACAGGAGGGCATGGGTTCTTTTTTTTTTTAAAAAAAAAGAGGTTTGACAGAGGGAACTGTAACTGCTTCGATCTCAGCCAAGGTATGGAATTTTATCCTCATTTATTTGAGAATTTGACCACATAATAATGGAGCTCTAATCTAATGGCTTGGTGCAACGTATTTTCTATAGCAAACTTACGAGTTTAAGAACCTCATTTCACCATCACTTACCTTTCACCCTTAGGTCGTCAAATATTTGCCTGCGCCCCCACAGGGTCGGGCAAGACCGCCGCCTTCCTAATCCCCATCATACACTCCCTACGGGGGCCGAAGAACCTCGGCTTTCGCGCGGTCATCGTCTGCCCCACCCGGGAACTGGCGAAACAAACCTACAACGAAACGGTCCGTCTGTCCGAGGGCCTGGGGCTGCGCGCGCATGTGATTGGGAAAATACAACAGGCGGCGGAAAAGTTTGGGCCGCGCTCCGCGCAGAAGTTTGACGTCCTCATCACGACACCGAACAAGCTTGTGTATCTGCTCCAGATGGACCCGCCTGCCTTGAACTTGGCCAAGTGAGTGGAAGGTTTTTTTGTTTGTTCGGTTCTTTTAGGTTTCATAGCAGGAATTGTAACCTACCTTGGTGGGGTAGTGGTCAAGACGCTCGCCTGGTTAACAAAAAAGTGTGGTTCGATCCCAGCCGAAACATAGAATTTTATCCTCATTTATTTGAAAAATTGACCACGTAATAATGGAACTCGTAATAATGTTACCCATGTGATTATTTTCAGTGTGGAATGGCTTATCGTAGACGAATCAGACAAACTATTCGAGGCCGGAGTGCGCGGGTTCCGAGATCAGTTGGCCGTTATATACGCGGCCTGTAGCGGCCCTAATCTGAAGCGAGGCATGTTTTCCGCCACTCACACTGAAGATGTGGCCAAGTGGTGCCGTAGGAAACTGAAGAGGCGGGTGCAGATTAATGTTGGACTCAGGTGAGAAATTTGATTAATTAATTTAGTAGCCTCCGTGGCCGAGTGGGTATCACATTAGGCTTGCACTCTGGAGGTCGCGGGTTCGATTTCCGGAGAGGCATGTTTTCCGCCACTCACACTGAAGATGTTGCCAAGTGGTGCCGTAGGAAACTGAAGAGACGGGTGCAGATTAATGTGGGACTGAGGTGAGAAGAAGAAATTTTTGGCCTTACGTAAGCCTTAGATTCGTAGAAGGTTAACCCATCCTTTGGGGCTGTTTGCCCCTACACCTAAACCTCTAGTGGGCTTTTTGTGTGTGATCAAGTAGGTCTTACGCTTAGGTACATAGGCCTTACGCATATTACGTAAGGCAAACCTAAAATGTTGTTAGGATTTGTGCTTTGGGCTGGCATTTGGTTTTGGCTACAAATTTTACGAGTGGATGCCCTTCACACTCAACCTTTCCTATTTCTTTAGCAAGGGAAATCCTCCGTGTTTGATCTGAATTATCGATGTCTATTTCCCTCGTCCCTCTTTTTCAAAATAAATCTTCTTCTTTGAGTGCTTATCCGGTTTCGGATGTTAGCGATTGACATTGGCTCTCTTGGTTGCAATTCTGAAGAGTTAATCTTTCCTTTTCCCCTCTATTCGTGTTCACAGAAGATCTTTTCCCCCTATTCGTGTTCACAGGAGGAAAATGAAACGAAAACTGAAGAAGACACTGAACGGACAACAGAAGGACGGAACAGATAAACCGAAGAGAAAAGATAGGAAATTCATTAAGACCTATTCGTGTTCACAGGAGGAAGATGAAACGAAAACTGAAGAAGACACTGAACGGACAACAGAAGGACGGAACAGATAAACCGAAGAGAAAAGATAGGAAATTCATTAAGAAAGATCAGAATGCGACGAAAACGTAGTGGTAAAATTACTAGAAAATCTATTACCACTGGTTGAGTGAACTGAAAAAGGTGCCCGCAAGGCCTAAAAAGTCTCGATGGGGACTAAAATTTGACGAGAAAATTCCTCAAAGAAAGGAAGAACAACCTGCCTCGGTAGCGTAGTGGTCAAGACGCTCGCCTGGTAAACAGGAGGGCGTGGGTTCGATCCCAGCCGAGGCATGGAATTTTACTCATTACATCTCATTTTGTTTTGTTTACTGAAAAAAACTTACATACCATGCCCGCACAATTCACGAAATATTCACATTTCTCATTACATCTCATTTTGTTTTGTTTACTGAAAAAAACTTACATACCATGCCCGCACAATTCACGAAATATTCACATTTAATGAATCCCTGATTTGTTTGTACTCCATACACTCTTCCATTATTTGTATGTACCTCACTTACATGACACTTCTCGAAGTACCTGCAAAAATAGAAATCACGTGTTTACAATCTCCATGTTTACATCAGTTGAACAGGGACGTATTAAAACCCTAAAAAATAAAAAAAAAATCTGGTGTGAACATGCTCTTACATGTGAACATGCTAAGGGGAAAAATGGCTTGCAACCCAAAGGGCAGATTTTAAAATTTGTAAATTCCTCAATTCCGGGAAGTCAAGGGAGCTCCAAAAGCGACCGTATGAAAGCCGCCGCCCCCCCCCCCCCCCGCTTGATGGATAATTACAAAAAATAATAATAATCAAATTGTGAATTTATTGGTAAAGCAGAAAGAGCTTTTACACAATTTTTGTGGATATTACATTATTTCTAAGTGCCTCATTTGTAATCAATTCTTTTTACACTGGTAATACCACCACTGCACTGGTCATCGAATATGCTTATGAGGCCATGGACAAAGGCCAGATGCCCGCCATTTTGTTTTTGGACCTATCTAAATGTTTTGACCGGGTTTCTCACCAGGTTCTCATTAGCATTCTACAGGAAATAGGGTTTGAAAAACATACATTAGGACTATTCAGTAGCTACCTGACCAACAGGACACAAAGGATTAAAATCGGCACCACATTAAGCGATGAGTTGGTTAACAGCCACTATTCTACCCCCCAAGGGACAGTCTTGTCCCCAGTGCTGTATAAGAAGTTAAGAGACGACACTGCCACTGTGTATCACTAAAACCACCCTGCCTCGACAGTGCGGCGTTCCGATTCATGTGGACAACTGTGATCAAACTACATGTCAATGTGGCTCTATTGCAGTGTTTCCCAACCTGGGCGATATCGCCCCCTTGGGGGCGATGGAGATTTTCATGGGGGCGATGAAGCCTTAGGGGGCTCTATTGGACTAGTGCACAGTTGGACTTATCTAGGTGTTAAAATAGACCAACATCTAAGGTGGGATAGTCACATAAATAACTTACTAAAAGACTAAGAAAAATGATCTATTCCTACTACCTACTCAGAAACTTTTTAAAATTAAATCTCTTGAGAGAAACATACTTTGTAATGTAATGTAAATGCATTTTCTTTGTGTTATTATGTCACAACTTTGGTGCTCACTGCAGCATTGTAGGATTTTCCCAATATCTCAATAATCCTAAATCACATGTTTACCTACCATGCTGGCACCGGTCGCTATGCGCATTTATTTCTATGTCATAGCTACTCATTTTCCTCACGAGGCTGAGTACCTACCATTCTGGCCACCGGGTCACTATGCGCATTTATATGTCATAGCTACTCATTTTCCTCACGAGGCTGAGTGGGCCCCGCAACAGCCAGTCACGGTATCAACCATTTGCATGACGCATTTATATGTCATAGCTACTCATTTTCCTCACGAGGCTGAGTGGGCCCCGCAACAGCCAGTCACGGAATCAATCATTAGGATGATACAAATTTCTTGACCCCGCCGGGAATCGAACCCGGGTCTCCCGCGTGCAAGGCGAGCGCCCTATTCAAATTTTCATTTTTCCATATTCTCCCGCCAATAGGAGAAGCACCAAAAATGGAAAATTCATATCGATTGGTATACAAGCGGACATTGGATACGAGACAACAGTTCTAAAGCAAGTGAGTTCGGTGAATATCTATCGAACATCTTCAGTCCCAACCAAGCAGCTCAAGATGCACAACCACTCCCAGAAATTTTTCATCATGAAGAAGAATACAATATTCCCAGCACAACTATTAGGGAAGTAGAAAGAACAATTAAGAAAGAAATAAATCCAAAAAAGCACCGGGCTATGACCTCATTACAGGCCAAATCCTTCGAGAGCTACCAAGAAAAGCATGCATTAAAATTACCCAGATTGTTAAATACTTTGCTCTCTGCCAGTCTTGTATCGAGTATGCGATCTGTGCATATAGGCAAGCCAGCAAAACATCCCTAAAAAAAACTTGAAGTTGTACAAAATACCATTTTGAAAATAATTCATAAAAAAATAGACTCTATCCCACAAGAAGACTATACAAAGAGCTTGAAATTTTAGATGTAATAGGCCTGTTTCACAGGAACATCTGTGCACTGGTCCACAAGAGCAACATTTTCTCCTTCAGAGAACAAAGGTACAACCTAAGACAACAAAGTATCTCACTGCCCCGTAAAAAGACAGTTACCGGTCAGAAATCAATTTACTCTCTGGGTGTAAAAATCTATGAAAATCTTCCTCCTCATTTAAAAGAAGAGAAAGATAAAATAAGATTCAAAATTTTACTCAAGAAATGGCTGATAGATAATAGAATAGAAATTGAAATAATGAAATAGGTAAAACAAAATCTCTATTTATTACATTATAGCTATTAGCTACACTACAATTAATTATTTATTAATTAATGTAGTTCATCAAAAGCTATTGATGGCAATAGGAACTAACATCCTATTCATGGTTTAAGTATTATATTGTTTATTACTATTATTTTTTTTTATTAAAATAATTTTTTCCATTAATTAGGCATTCATTATTTTATTTAAGACATAGCTCCCTTGCCACGAATCAAGGATTCAAGATTATCTTGAATCTTTAGTGTGGCAATTCTAGTCTTCCCATCCCTTTTGGGGTCGACTGATGGAGGCGGGGGGTATGGGGGGCCACCCTCATGCTCCACGCATCCTTCTGTTGGCCCCGGGGGGGGTTGGGTGGACTAGTGATAGTGCTGTCACAATTTAATCTTGTAATTGTCATATGTCAAAATTTAATAATAAAGCACAATTATTCAAAATACTCCCCATGTAATAAGGGATCGTCAATCTCAAAACCACCGTATTTTTTTAAAGATACCCACCCAAGTGGTTTTGATTTCGTTTGGTAACACATCCAGTTATTATTTTATGAGAGAAAGGCAATTTTTAGCCCGTCCTTCCTTTAATATTACTATTATTTAACTTAAATAGCTCCTAGCGGTGGGAACAAGAATTTCCGGACCCAGGAAAGGAACACATCAGTCCCACGAACAGCCCCCTACAACTTATGAAATACCGTGTTCAAGTGCTCACTTCACAATCAAGTCCAGTAGGTAAATTAAAAGCCATTCTCCTCCTCAGTGCAATCATTCGATCCTTGGTCTGAGCCACATTTATACTTCCAACTTGTTCTATGTTCAGATTGTAACCTTCATCTTGTAACTCCTTGTATAGTTTGATACTGTAGTTGATAATGTTTCGTTCATCAATAGGTTTGAACAGTCCTAATGTGCCAGAGCCAAAACTAGATGTGCCTGAGCATAGACTGAAAGTAATTCAAACAACTTGCATTTTTTTTCCCAATTCCTACTAGAATTGATAATACTAATAGTTACTGGAACATGGCCTGGCGCACTGCCGTGCGCTCAGATATTAACTTCCCAATTCCTACTAGAATTGATAATACTAATAGTTACTGGAACATGGCCTGGCGCACTGCCGTGCGCTCAGATATTAACTTTTTCAAGTCTGAAAATTTCAAGATTTAAGAAAACATTACAATGACGAAACATTAAAACTGAATAGATATCATTTTCGATTTGAAAAGACAATTAAGGATTCTCATGTAAAAGATAATGACTCCCCGATAATTTAATCATAGAGATTAGAAAAAATTAACCGTACCGTTTTTTTTTTTTTTAAATCCGTTGAGTAGTTTCTGAAATATACGAGTGCAAAGTCCCCTTTTTTCAAGGGAGCCTCCGGTGATTTTTTTTTTAGTGCGCAGTTTGGCAACACTGTTCTTGCGGATTTTGTAGCTATGGTGACGTGATACTGATAGCTACAAAAAGAATACCCAAGCCAAGCCGACATCAGAGTTCAAGGTTCAAGTTTATTCCATTTTGTTTTCCAGAAGTGTTTGTTTCGTTGTTTTTTGGAATTTAATTTTGAAGTCATCTTTTGTTCCCAAATATTACAAGTGATTTAAGTTAGTAGCATAAAGTACATTTTATTATTTAAAACTTTGAAAACGCTGTTAAATTGAAATGGAGCCGGGTTTAGTGGAATGCCTTGATGCTTTTCTTAGAATCAGTAACTTGATTAACTTGAATCACAGGTGGTAGCTCATTGAGCGTATAATCATGATCCATCAGATCCATGTTTAAAGGAAAAATAACACTTTTATCACAAATTTGAAAGCTCCCGCCAGTGTGTTAGTAGTACCTTGTAGCTACGGTGACGTCAGATCGGAAAAAAATATTTCATTTTTTTCAGGGCTCAAAAAATCGAAAACTACTTGTCAAAATTAAAAAATAATTTCGCTATATTTTTTTATATTTTATTATCTTTGTGTTAAATAAAAAATTGAAAATCATGAGAATTGTTAATTAAAGATTAAAGAAACAGCTAGGTAGTTATTTAATAGTAAAACTAGTAGGTAAGAGTAAAAAGGTTTTCAAAAAACGTCCTTTCAAGCAGAAAGCTGCCATCTGCCATCAACAAATTTGTAATATTACAATTACAAAATATTTGAATTTTCGCGCCCATGACCATTTTGAAAATCTGTAGGCCGCGTTTACACTCACAGACCTCATTCGTTCTATGCGCATGCGCTCTTTTGATTTTCATCATCACGCGCCGCTATCACAGCGGCCATGTTTGTTTCCCTCCATTCAAAATAATCAGTTCAAGGTCAAGCGTACTATAAATTTTACTATGGGAGGTGGCGTGTGTTGTGATCAGCAAACAAGTGAATGCCAAGGTCGTTCACTGAAATTCGCGAACAACCGCGAACTTGGTACCAACTTTGGAATTTCAAATGAGAACCCCAATTTTTTATTGCATATTATTATTATACGGAAAATTTCATGTACAATCGACCATTCATTCATTTTTTTGCGATTCGCGGTTTCGCGAATTCCGCGAAGTATCGCGAACATCAAAACTACCTGAGTGACATAATATTTCATTTTACAATGTTTTTCCTTCATGAATCATGTGGTAACATCAGATTTAGGATTGAGACCATTTTTCGCTAATTTGCAAAGTTCGCGAATCGACAAAGTGATTGAAATGTACCGTGTGACACATCATTTCACAATGTTTTTCCCTCATAAATCACGAGGTAACATCAGATTTCGGGTTGAGGTCATTTTTCGCGAATTCGCGAAAATTCAATCGTAGAATAATAATATAATAATATTCAATAAAAAATTGGGGTTCTCATTTAAAATTCCAAAGTTGGCACCAAGTTCGCGAATTTCAATATTGCCAAAAAATTCTTTGCAAAAATCAAAGAGATAGGTACGGGTTTTTTATTTTTCGAAAACTCCAACAGATTCGGAGCAATCTGAGTGGGTCATACATTGGTGGACAACCTGTATATATATACAGGGTGAACACGAAAAACGTTACCAAAAGCCTAGGGTAGATTCCTGAGGTCATTTCCTACAAAAAACATTCTATAATTTTTTCTTTCCTTATCCTATAGGAAGGAAAGTAATGTAATCGGGTCAAATTTTCGATGGTCAGTTTTTAGTGCCAAAACACGTTTTGAGTAGGAAGGAAAGTAATGTAATCGGGTCAAATTTTCGATGGTCAGTTTTTAGTGCCAAAACACGTTTTGAGGTCCCTAGTGTCTGTCTGTCTGTCTGTAAACAAAATATCTCGAGAACGGTGAGAGCTAGAGACTTGAAATTTGGCAAGGATGCGACACAAAACTTTTGGTTAAGATGGGTGCAATGCTTGGCGGCATTTTGGCCCCTTTTTGGTGGTTTTCGGTGTAATTCAATAAAATCTCGGGAACGGTATGAGCTAGAGACTTGAAATTTGGTATGTAGTCCACAAATGTGTCAAAGATATTTGGCATGCAGATGACAAATGTGACAAGGATGCGACACAAAACTTTTGGTTAAGATGGGTGCAATGCTTGGCGGCATTTTGGCCCCTTTTTGGCGGTTTTCGGTGTAATTCAATAAAATCTCGGGAACGGTATGAGCTAGAGACTTGAAATTTGGTATGTAGTCCACAAATGTGTCAAAGATGCAACACAATACATAGGTGCTGCAGTTGGCGGCATTTTGGCGGTTTTCAGCTCTACTAGCTAAACGGTAAGAGATATCGAAAAAATTATAAAAGAAGACCACCTCAAAAACATACCTAAAAAAAGTAGAAAGTAATAAAAATAAGGAAAGTAAAAAGTAAATAAGGAAAGTAAAAAGTAATAAGGAAAGTAAAACGGAAAGTAACGTTGGGATTTAAATATTTTCCCTCTCACTCCCTCGCTCGAAACCGTTGCAGCGGTTGCATACATGTCGCGTGCTGCTACGCATCTCCTCTCTCGCTCTATGTATCTCTTTCTCTCTCAGACTCTCACTCTCATTAGCACTTTTCTGATCTCGCATCAAACCTACCTCTCCTCGACCCTCGACTGGCCTCGACTCTCCTGCTCCTCTTCATTCAGAGTCTTCACTCTTCACTCTTCAGTTCTTGTTCGCAATTCATGAGAAAGGAGCGTGTCTCTTTGTTTTAGTGATTTGTGAATCTACCTAGAACTTTTCTCTTGTGCCTAATTTATTATTGGTGATTTGTAAGTGTTTTAAGAATTCGAAAATTCTATAGGATAAGGAAAGTCGTGTGATGTTCACACCAGATTTTTTTCCTATTGTTACGTGTACGTGGGCGTGAATGGGTTCGTAAAAGATTAGGATTAGTGAAAACACTCGCGAATTCGTTTTATTGTAACTAGAGTACAACAAGTTTATTTAGTTCACAAAAAGAGTACACAGTCACTAGGTACAATCGCTATTACAAGGTACAATCTCTTATCAAAAAGTACGATCGCTTATATTTAGTTCACAAAAAGAGTACACAGTCACTAGGTACAATCGCTATTACAAGGTACAATCTCTTATCAAAAAGTACGATCGCTTATCTATCACTGTTAACACTAACTTTCACTTCGGTACTTTACTGTCACTTATCGCGGTACTAACACTTAGATATCGCACTGGAAAAACTCACTGACTTTCACTGTACTAATCGCTTGACTATCGCCTACTAGATCGCTCGCACAAATTCAACACACCAACACAGAACTAACTGACAGGTATAGCTCCCCGAGAGAGTGAGGAAGCATCTGGAATGTGCTAGAGAATTCCTCCTAAATTCCAGACAATCCTATGTCATTAATTCGTTTCTAGAACGGACTATAAAATTCTACAATGTTGTGTGTATACCTGTTTAAACTGTAGTAGGTACCTATAGTTTAGATTAGACTTAACTTTATCATGGACACTCGTTGCTATCTTGAAAGCCCAGAAGAGGTTAGGTTGTAGAACAGCCGCGGTAGACAGTAATAGTACACAGAAAAAAGACGGAAGAACACGCGAAGACCGAAGGATACGAAAACGAAACGTTACCCCCACAAAAACACAAATGTGAAAAAAAAGGCCAAGTTCCTATCCAAAAATGTCGGCCTATAAAAGTGGTGAGATCAGAAAATAACACAGAAAAAAGACGGAAGAACACGCGAAGACCGAAGGATACGAAAACGAAACGTTACACAGATCTTACAATAAAATAAAAAAATCTGGTGTGAACATAACACGACTTTCCTTATCCTATTGAATGATGCTTATTTGAGTGTTCTTTAAGTTCTTTTACCCTAACTTTTACGATATCTCTAACCGTTTTGTCGCTATAGCTGAAAACCGCCAAAAAAACGGTCGAAATCTGTCAAAAAGCGGTCAAAATACCGCCAAGCGCAGCAACCATCTCAACCAAACGTTTTGTGTTGCATCCTTGTCACATTTGTGAACTACATACCAAATTTCAAGTCTCTAGCTTATACAGTTCCCGAGATATTGTTAAATTACACCGAAAACCGCCAAAAAGCAGTAAAATGCCGCCAAGCGTTACACCGGTCTTAACCAAAAGTTTCGTGTCGCATCCTTGTCACATATGACATCTACATACCAAATTTCAAGTCTCTAGCTCTTACCGTTCTCGAGATATTTTGTTTACAGACAGACACACAGACACACACGGAGATGCCAAATGCCCATTCCATGATTTATCATGGGAAAAGGTTTTTTACTTTTTTTACTTTCTATTACCCTTACGTATAGGGAACCTATACAAGGTTTTAGTATTGCAATCGGTCCAAATTTTCAAAATCGGGAAATGGGTGGAAATATCCGTTTTGGGATCCCCTGATTCCAAAAAAGTGGTTTTTAGCCCATGGTCTGTACGTATGTATGTACGTACGTATGTATGTACGTATGTATGTGTGTACTACAGGTTTAAATGGGAAAATGGGAAAAGGTGGTATACAAAATATCTCAAGAACGGTTAGTCGTAAAGCGATGAAATTTGGTATGATATAACGGTATGGTCCAAGGACGCGACTGTAACAATTTGGTTAAAATCGGATAGTCACTCATCCAGATTTTTTATTTTATTGTAAGATCTGTGTAACGTTTCGTTTTCGTATCCTTCGGTCTTCGCATGTTCTTCCGTCTTTTTTCTGTGTACTATTACTGTCTACCGCGGCTGTTCTACTACCTAACTTCTTCTGGGCTTTCAAGATAGCAACGAGTGTCCATAATAAAGTAAGTCTAATTAATGTATTGACCGTTGCAATGAACTCTCAAGAATACGTAAGATTTATAGTTTAGATCTCGTTCTCGAACCATTCCCGCTCTTTCCTAGTACGCTCTTTACTTGGTTTCAAGATTGTAATTTTGTAAATAGTTCGTTTGAATTCTACCAGGTTGCGCTACCAGTATCATTTTGATTTTACTTCTCGTCTCGAGCTCTCGAGGCTTCACGTTCATAGTTCACACATGATACCTACATACATCGCTAGTTACCTACTCTAGACGGGTTTTGTAACATTATCCCCTCCTAAGAAAATTGTTCGTCTCCGAACAAGAACATTACAAACGCTAGTTACCTACTCTAGACGGGTTTTGTAACATTATCCCCTCCTAAGAAAATTGTTCGTCTCCGAACAAGAACATTACAAATAAACAATGAACAAACAAATGAACAAAAATAAGTAAACAAACAAACAAAAGTAAATAAACAATGTCACCTTAGAATAAATTGGGTTCCAAATAAGGAGCCAACCTATCGAGATGTACAACCTTAAACTTGCCTCTAGAATACTCTAGATCAAGGGCGCTCAACCCTATGCCCGCGGGCCACTGATTTTTGAGTGGCCCGCGAAGGATTTTTGAGAGAAACAGGAAAACCTGGCATTGAGAAATACAAATTACAGATCGAAAAGCTATTAACCGGGCCACTGATTTTTGAGTGGCCCGCAAAGGATTTTTGAGAGAAACAGGAAAACCTGGCATTGAGAAATACAAATTACAGATCGAAAAGCTATTAAAGAAAATATTCAAAATCCCTGTTCCATCAACGAATCCCAAATGTTAAATTATCCAGTATTAATTCAACAAGAATTAGTAGAAATTCAGAACCATTCTGTTTTGAGGCATATGTTTGAAGAATCCACTACATCAGAGCTAAACACGGAATCAATCGTCAAAATTTGGAAAAAAGTTCCAAAAGACCAATTTCCCGAGGTTGACTAGAGAAAGTTGAATCAAGTGAGACAGATAAGACAGCAGGAACATTGTTTTCCACCGGAGTGTTCGAAACCCCAGGTAAAGATAATCAGTGCAGGTGATTGACCAGTACTGTTGTGGGTCGAAGAACGGTATGCCAACAGAAACAAGGGTATATGTTTGTTCCACTCTCGTTGATGATCATCAACCACTTTCCTCGGGTGTTCATGTAGCGTACGGTTGAATCGCTCGACCATCCCGTCGGATTGAGGGTGTAGGGGAGTGGTCCTGGTTTTCTTAATCCAAAGAACAGAGCAGACTTCTTGGTAAACTTGGGATTCGAAGTTCCTCCCTAGGTCGGAATGAAGTTCAAGGGGTACACCAAATCTGCTAACCCAATGGTTGATGAGACAGTCGGCTACAGTGGTCGCTTCCTGGTTGGGGAAAACCTTGTTTCATACTAATTATATTGTTATGAGTATTATTGTTAAGAGCTTTGTACAAGCAACCACACAGTCAAACGTATCATGTGGCCCGCGGCCTGATCTGGTATCCAAAATTTGTCCCGCCTTCAAAAAAGGTTGAGCGCCCTTGCTCTAGAGTCTAGATCCTTTCCGAATTCTATAAACTACATCATTAAATCTACTTATTACATTACAAGGACCTTCCCAATCCTGTTGCAATCCTGGACTACGATTTCTACGTCGTTTAGGGTTATACAGCCATACAAGATCACCTACTTGAAAACCTACTGAATTACAAGATAAATCATACCGAGTTTTCATTCTATCACTTGACAGGTTTAGTTTGTCTCTGTTCCGATCGTGAATTTCTCTCAGCTCTTGACGAAGATCTGCAACGTAGCCATTGATCTCGATGGTGTCATGAACCAAATCTGAGCTCGCTGGGTAGTCGCATCTCCTTGCCAAAGATAATCAGTGCAGGTGATTGACCAGTACTGTTGTGGGTCGAAGAACGGTATGCCAACAGAAACAAGGGTATATGTTTGTTCCACTCTCGTTGATGATCATCAACCACTTTCCTCGGGTGTTCATGTAGCGTACGGTTGAATCGCTCGACCATCCCGTCGGATTGAGGGTGTAGGGGAGTGGTCCTGGTTTTCTTAATCCAAAGAACAGAGCAGACTTCTTGGTAAACTTGGGATTCGAAGTTCCTCCCTAGGTCGGAATGAAGTTCAAGGGGTACACCAAATCTGCTAACCCAATGGTTGATGAGACAGTCGGCTACAGTGGTCGCTTCCTGGTTGGGAATGGCAAATGCTTCGGGCCATTTACTGAAGTAGTGCTTGATGACCAAGATGTAACGGTTCCCACTGTTGGTTTCAGGGAACGGCCCCAGCAACATCCATTGCTATTCGTTAAAATGGTGCACCGACGACATATTTCTGTAACTCGCCACGGCTTCGGGTACGGGGGCCTTTAGATCCGGCACAATTTGAACAACGGCGAATCCAGTCTTCGACATCTTGCTTCATGTGCAGCCAGTAGAACCTTTCTCTTAACTTGTCAAGAGTCTTGTTAATTCCGAGGTGACCTCCAGTCACTCCTCCATGGAATTCCTCTAGGACCCCTCCTTTACACGAGTATGAGGTAGCACAATCTGAAGGCGGCTGGATCTTCAATTTTGTGACTCCCATTTCCTTTTCAGAACGCCGGACTCGAGGATGAGAGAGTCCCACTGTGTTGACTGTGTAAGATAACTCTTGGTCACTTCACTCTTGTCGGATCTATCTTTCCATCTGGGTTTCTCTTCACGCTCCTTCCAAGTCAGGACTGGTGAGATGTCGTCGTCTTCCAACTGCTCCTTGCGAAGTTCCAATCGTTGGTCTAACCGGGTTCTGGTTCCACAGAAATAAGTCGCACGTCAGTAACTATTTGCATCTCTTCCATGCGCGTGCTTGCAGGGGCGCCGGGACACAACCGGGTTCTGGTTCCACAGAAATAAGTCGCACGTCAGTAACTATTTGCATCTCTTCCATGCGCGTGCTTGCAGAGGCGCCGGGACAGGGCGTAAGCATTGCCATGAGCTTTGCCGCTTCCGTGTTGAATTTCAAAGTCGTAATTTTGAAGTAGCTCAATCCATCTTGCCACCTGTCCCTCTGGATTCTTGAAGTTCAGAAGCCATTTCAACGCTGCATGATCGGTACGAAGCAGGAAACGTTGTCCATAGAGGTACTTGTGGAAGTGTTTTGTCGCTGAAACAACTGTTAAAAGTTCTTTTCTAGTTACGCAATAATTCCGTTCAGGCTTCGAGAGGGCCTTGCTGAAATAGGCCACCGGTGTTTCTATTCCATCAGTCACTTGGCTAAGCACGGCTCCAATTGCGAACTGACTAGCATCAGTGTCCAACACAACAAAAGGTTTTCCAGCTACAGGTAGAGCAAAATCGGTGCTTTGCAAAGTTCAGACTCCAATGTCTCGAAGCTGAGGTTACGTTTTGTAACACTATCTTGCTTAGTTTCCGAGATATTCGCCATTTTGTTTTTTTCTTTAAAATACATGACCTTCCCTTGATAAACCGGTCAGAACTTTTTTTCAGTTAAACATAGAGAAAAATGGTTCTCTATGTTTAACTGAAAAAAAGTTCTGACCGGTTTATCAAGGGAAGGTCATGTATTTTAAAGAAAAAAAAACAAAATGGCGAATATCTCGGAAACTAAGCAAGATAGTGTTACAAAACGTAACCTCAGCTTCGAGACATTGGAGTCTGAACTTTGCAAAGCACCGATTTTGCTCTACCTGTAGCTGGAAAACCTTTTGTTGTGTTGGACACTGATGCTAGTCAGTTCGCAATTGGAGCCGTGCTTAGCCAAGTGACTGATGGAATAGAAACACCGGTGGCCTATTTCAGCAAGGCCCTCTCGAAGCCTGAACGGAATTATTGCGTAACTAGAAAAGAACTTTTAACAGTTGTTTCAGCGACAAAACACTTCCACAAGTACCTCTATGGACAACGTTTCCTGCTTCGTACCGATCATGCAGCGTTGAAATGGCTTCTGAACTTCAAGAATCCAGAGGGACAGGTGGCAAGATGGATTGAGCTACTTCAAAATTACGACTTTGAAATTCAACACGGAAGCGGCAAAGCTCATGGCAATGCTTACGCCCTGTCCCGGCGCCCCTGCAAGCACGCGCATGGAAGAGATGCAAATAGTTACTGACGTGCGACTTATTTCTGTGGAACCAGAACCCGGTTGGACCAACGATTGGAACTTCGCAAGGAGCAGTTGGAAGACGACGACATCTCACCAGTCCTGACTTGGAAGGAGCGTGAAGAGAAACCCAGATGGAAAGATAGATCCGACAAGAGTGAAGTGACCAAGAGTTATCTTACACAGTCAACACAGTGGGACTCTCTCATCCTCGAGTCCGGCGTTCTGAAAAGGAAATGGGAGTCACAAAATTGAAGATCCAGCCGCCTTCAGATTGTGCTACCTCATACTCGTGTAAAGGAGGGGTCCTAGAGGAATTCCATGGAGGAGTGACTGGAGGTCACCTCGGAATTAACAAGACTCTTGACAAGTTAAGAGAAAGGTTCTACTGGCTGCACATGAAGCAAGATGTCGAAGACTGGATTCGCCGTTGTTCAAATTGTGCCGGATCTAAAGGCCCCCGTACCCGAAGCCGTGGCGAGTTACAGAAATATGTCGTCGGTGCACCATTTGAACGAATAGCAATGGATGTTGCTGGGCCGTTCCCTGAAACCAACAATGGGAACCGTTACATCTTGGTCATCATGGACTACTTCAGTAAATGGCCCGAAGCATTCGCCATCCCCAACCAGGAAGCGACCACTGTAGCCGACTGTCTCATCAACCATTGGGTTAGCAGATTTGGTGTACCCCTTGAACTTCATTCCGACCAAGGGAGGAACTTCGAATCCCAAGTTTTCCAAGAAGTCTGCTCTGTTCTTGGGATCAAGAAAACCAGGACCACCCCCCTACACCCTCAATCCGACGGGATGGTCGAGCGATTCAACCGTACGCTACTTGAACACCTAAGGAAAGTGGTTGATGATCATCAGCGAGAGTGGGACAAACATATACCCTTGTTCCTGTTGGCATACCGTTCCGAGCAGTAAAGGCACTCGACATACCATTCCTAGATAGGAGGGCTCAGGTTCAAATCTCACAGCAACATTTTTTTTTCTTTCTTTTTTCTTCATTTTGGGACTTTTTTATTTACTTTCTATTCTATCACTCACCCAGATATCAACCAAAGTCAGTGTTGCTTCGGACTTGGAAAAAATTTCAAAAAAAAAAAAAAAAAAAAATCCAATTTTTTGATACTTTATACCTACCTATGTAATTTTTCACGCCGAATCGAATAGTGCTACTTTAAACACTATCCGACTCACGGTTGGAGATTTACAGGTTCGATTCTTTCCTGTGTAAATAAATTTTAATAATTTCCAAAAAATGTAGATAAATGTCAATCCTATGCATTTTTTCACGAGGAATCTGATGGTTTAACGTAAAGCTCTGTACAACTAACAGTTAAGGAGTTACAGGTTTGATTCCTCCCTTTGTCAATAAATTTAATCAAATTTCATAAATCATTATTACAAGTTAGTGTAAGTGAATAGTCTATCTTATGTCTTTTTTCACAGCAAATCGAATGGTGCAACTTTTAGCACTATCTGACTTACAGTTAAGAAGGTAAGTGAATAGTCTATCTTATGTCTTTTTTCACAGCAAATCGAATGGTGCAACTTTTAGCACTATCTGACTTACAGTTAAGAAGTTACGGGTTCAATACTACCCTGTGTCAACGAATTTTACTATTTTTCTGTGAATCATTAACAAATAAGCATGTGACTAGTCAATTTCATGTGATTTTTTTTACACCAAATCAAATGGTGCAACTTAAAGCACTATCCGACTTACAGTTAAGGTACCTATGTGTTAGGTATAAGTTGCATAATTTGATTCAGCGTAAAAAATCACATAAAAATTGACTAGTCACATGCTTATTTGTTAATGTGTCACAAAAAATGAAAAAAAAAAAAAAAAAAAAAAAAAAAAAACACACCCTAAAAGTATAATTATAAACGTGCAAACTAAAGATAAAAAGTAAAAAATGAATTCAGATTGTACAAGTTGCGGAAAAAAAATCGCATGATAAAAAAATGGAATGAAAATATCTAAATTTGAAAATAGGTATAGTTACCTATGCTGATATTGAAACCTGTAAGTCGGATAGTGCTATAAGTTGCACCATTCAATTCTGCGTAAAAAATCACATGAAATTGATGGTTTACATGCTTATTTGTTAATGATTCACAGAAAAATAATAAAATTCGTTGACACAGGGGAGTATCGAACCCATAACTTCTTAATTGTAAGTCGGATAGTGCTAAAAGTTGCACCATTTGATTTGCTGTGAAAAAAGACATAAGATAGACTATTCACTTACACTTGTAAATGATGATTTATGAAATTTGATTAAATTTATCAAAGGGAGGAATCAAACCTGTAACTCCCTAACTGTTAGTTGACACTTGTAAATGATGATTTATGAAATTTGATTAAATTTATCAAAGGGAGGAATCAAACCTGTAACTCCCTAACTGTTAGTTGTACAGAGCTTTAAGTTAAACCATCAGATTCCTCGTGAAAAAAAGCATTAGATTGACTATTCACATGTACATTTATCTGCATTTTTTGGAAATTATTAAAATTTATTTACACAGGAAAGAATTGGTGATTCTCATGATTTTTTTTTATTATCTCAGAAAAAACTATAAAAATTAAAAAAAATATTGAGACTAAAACGAAGAAATGATTTTGATGTATGAGAAGTTAAACACAAATCGTCTGAAAAATCATTTAAAATTATCAGGGGTTCTCAAAAATGGCACGTTTCCTTATTTTTGGCGCTTAAATAAAAAAATGCCGATTTTCGGTACGAAGACGGTGACTAGGTGTTTTACCTTACATTTGGACAGTTATATTTTTCATGAGAATCATCAATTGAACCTGTAAATCCCTAACCGTGAGTGAGATAGTGTTCAAAGTAGCACTATTTGATTTGGTGTGAAAAATCAAATTGGAATGACAACCTGTAAATCCCTAACCGTGAGTGAGATAGTGTTCAAAGTAGCACTATTTGATTTGGTGTGAAAAATCAAATTGGAATGACTTTTCAACTGCTCAAATATCTTTAACAGAAACCATTGAAGGCCTTTTCAAAAACAGTATTTTTTCTTGAATTTGCCAAGTCTCAAACCTGTATCTCCTTAACTGTAAGTTGGACAGTCTTGAAAGTTGCATCAATGGATTTCTCGTCAAAAGTTCCATTAGAGAGAATGCTTAGTGGACCCGAAAAGTGTATTGGGGACTTTTATGGGGCAAAAAACTGATTTTACGGGTTAATTCCTATGGGGCACTTTGAGGTTGAACACCCTGTATAAGGTGATAGAAGGGAGTATGTATTCTCCTTCATATAAAATGATAGAAGGGAGTATGTATTCTCCTTCATATAAAATGATAGAAGGGAGTATGAGAGGTGATAAAAGTGAGTAGGTAGTTTCAATTCTATAGCCTCCTCACGCCCGAAAGTACAAAGTGCTCTGTAGTGCTAGACAGCCGATGTGCACACGTGTGTACTTCAAGGCTGTAGAGCTAGTGTTAGCAGAGCGTGGTTCTAAGAAAGCAACAATAAGAAGGCACTGACTTCATTTGGATGAACGATTATACTTTATTATACAAAAGACAAAACAGTCAAAAGCAGAAAGCACATAATAACAATGGCGATTTTGGAAAGTTGAAAAAGCTCAGAAAGTAACAAAAAGAAAAAAAGAATCGATATCGAGTTCTAATAATCGATACTTAACTATCGATTTACAATATCGATTAAATCGCATGGCGCGAGTATTCAAAAATGGTACTTAACTGATTAGTTAAATTGATATTCCAACAGAACACCCTGTATAAGGTGATAGAAGGGAGTATGTAATATGTATTCTCCTTCATATAAAATGATAGAAGGGAGTATGAGAGGTGATAAAAGTGAGTAGGTAGTTTCAATTCTATAGGGTGATAGGTAGAAGGTGTAATATGCTTCTTTTTTGAGGTGATAGAGAAGAGTTTTCTCCATTTTATGAGGTAAAAGTAATTTATCTCTCTTTCTGGTTAAACAATTTCCAATGGTAATTCAAGTAACTTTTTTTACTTTGACCAACTTTAAATTAGTTTCAGAACACTTGTAGAGCAGTACACTCACCCACAAAATTACTTGGACACATCAAAAAATGTCCATAACATCACTTCTATCTTTCCAATGATCCAATGTGCATGGCAATACTAGATTTTATCCCAAAGGGATAAGGTTTGTTAAGGTTTCTTTTTATGGCCTTTCTTCATTCAAGACCTTTCAGGAAGAATTCTGCTATCCTAGAAAATCTTGTCTTTCTTCCTCTTGTGAGTGATTATTGTTCTCATTTGTGATAAATTGCTTGAGAATATGTCTGATTACCCTTCTAAGTGTTCTGATTTAAATCTGGATGGTGTGAAGGTAATCTAAGCCATGTTTTGGTACTTGTGCAGAAGTCACATCCGTGGAATATTAAGGAGAGATAAGGAGATTTTAGGGTACTTGTGCAGAAGTCACATCCGTGGAATATTGCTACCAAAGGAACTGGCACAAAGAGCAGTGACCAGTGTTATTATAGGGTTAGGATGGAATATTGCTACCAAAGGAACTGGCACAAAGAGCAGTGACCAGTGTTATTATAGGGTTAGGTTAAAGGCAAGAAAGAGTTTTCACAATTAGAGCAATGAAGGAACTGGCACAAAGAGCAGTGACCAGTGTTATTATAGGGTTAGGTTAAAGGCAAGAAAGAGTTTTCACAATTAGAGCAATGATTAGTGTTATTATAGGGTTAGATTAAATACAAAAAGGAGCTTTCCTTTTCCACGGACGTGACTTCTGCATAATTACCAGTTAAAGGCAAGAAGGAGTTTTCACAATAAAATTAGAGCAGTGATTAGTGTTATTATAGGGTTAGGTTAAATACAAAAAGGAGCTTTCCTTTTCCACGGACGTGACTTCTGCATAAAAGGTAGTTAAAGGCAAGAAGGAGTTTTCACAATAAAATTAGAGCAGTGATTAGTGTTATTATAGGGTTAGGTTAAATACAAAAAGGAGCTTTCCTTTTCCACGGACGTGACTTCTGCATAATTACCGCACTTAAGAAACGAACTTTACGAACTTTGAAATCTTATTTCCACGATCAACGATACTTCGAACAACTGCAAAATAGGGATGGGAAAATAAAATCGATTTTTTGAAAAATCGATACTTTCGTTTCGATTCGATCGCATGTATCGAACCGCACTTAAGAAACGAACTTTACGAACTTTGAAATCTTATTTCCACGATCAACGATACTTCGATAACTTCGAACTTCGAACAACTGCAAAATAGGCAGTGTTGTTACGCTCGAGACTTGGAATTGTCGTACCAAACTGTTGAAAATGTCGTATTTTACACAAAATAGTCGTACACTTACATTTTTCGAATTCGAACAACTGCAAAATAGGGATGGGAAAATAAAATCGATTTTTTGAAAAATCGATACTTTCGTTTCGATTCGATCGCATGTATCGAAAATAGGGATGGGAAAATAAAATCGATTTTTTGAAAAATCGATACTTTCGTTTCGATTCGATCGATTTTTCGTATCGATACTTAAATTTTTAGTACCTATAGTTTAGTGAAATTTTTGGTTGGATTTTAATATTGATCCTTTGTTTATTATGAATGCTTGTCACAAAAGCTGTTCCCAAATTTATACCTATGCCTTCTGTAATTTAATGACTTGATTTGGAATCGAACTAACGATCACGATCTCGAAGTTCATTGAGCTAAGTAATGAGTGTAATGATAAAGCTGAAATTCATCCAAGTCTAATTATTATGAACCATTCGAGAGTTACCCATCACAGAACAAACATAGGAACTAAATGAAAAGTCGTCCATTTACTTAGGTAGGTACCTACTCTAATTAAAACATACAAAAGCTCACTTAGGTACTCAAATCATCATCATCATCAAATCTTAAGTCGTTCCGTCCAAGGGTACGGGTTGGCTGGGTACTCAAATAGGTAATTCTATATATATATATATAAAAAACTATCTTGGCTGGGATTGAAACCCTCACCTTCACACCTTCACTCAGTCACTTATGCTTACAATCAGGTAGACCTGATCAGTTGTACCTGTCAAATCTACCTGATAGTGAGTGGCCGTTTTCAGTCTTCTCACTTACCAGATGATTCAACGTGGGTTGAATACAGTTGAGAAGCTCAACGGGTAAATGCTGACTGAGAGTGGTTAACCGGGAACTGTGGCTGCCATGCTGATGGCTATGATGATGTCCCTGACTCAAGTGGTAGGGTGGCGGATGAGTACGCGAGGACCCGTTGTTACCTATTGAACAAGGTGGAGAAAAATAAGGCGCAGTAATCAAATAGATGGAGAAAATAATGAAAACCCCTAGCATTCATTATAAATCTAAAGCTTCAAAAGTTTTGTAATGTAAATACCTACCCACTTAAGTAAAAAAGAAGTAGGTAGGTACCACAGGTACCTATTCTGATTTTTTTTTTTTTTTTAGTAGGTACAGGTAGGTAGGTACCAGTTTATTTCTTTTCTTCTTAGGTAGGTATACTTCTTATTACATTGCCCTTTTCTACTCTTACATAAGTACTTGTACCTCCCTCCACATATCTGATTTTTCACATTTTTCAACTGTATCGACAAAGCTTGGCTTACCTATGGTGGAAGATTGTGTGGCGCCCACGTGTTGACTTATCAAAGGCAAGACCATTTGTAACGGATACATTGTAATGTGTTCCGATTTTTCGATTTTTTCCCCCTTTTTATTTGGAAATGAAATTTTCGCGGGAAGTGGAAGTGAAGCGAAAATTTCAATGTTGTCAGATGATGGTTTTTTTTTTTCATCTAAAACGTCGTAGGCATTGGGTCTTGGTATTCACATTTCCAAACGAGTATATGAAGTTATGGGTTTTCCTTTTCCATCTAAAACCTCGTAGGCATTGGGTCTTGGTATTCACATTTCCAAACGAGTATATGAAGTTATGGGTTTTCCTTTTCCTTCTGATAAATTTTTAACGTAAATATTATGTTCGTGGTCCAGTTTTTAATGGATATAATTGGGGTTTTACCATCCCTCCAGGCGTTGAATAAATTTTTTAACGTAAATATTATGTTCGTGGTCCAGTTTTTAATGGATATAATTGGGGTTTTACCATCCCTCCAGGCGTTGACGGAAAAACTATCTACTTTATCTTAACATAATTATGTACTAATTAGCTTTGGATAGCGTATAATATAATCTAATTCTGATATTCTAAAATATTACATAGTGCATTTTTTCCGATTTTTTAAAATCGATTTTTCAAAATATCGATACTTTGGTTCCGATTCGATCTCGTGTATCGATACTTACGTTTCGATATGAAATCGATTCTGAAAATCGATACTTTTGTTTCGATTCCCATCCCTACTGTAAAAACCAGGGCATAGGGAATCCAGAATCCAGGGCAGGGCGCAGCAACAACTCTGACGAGCACAGCGGCCATCGGCCATCTTTTCGGAGTTTTCACTTTTCAGTGTTTACCGTATTACCGTACGAGGGAACAACTCGCTCGCCTAATATTTGAGTTTCGTTTATGTTTTTAGTTTGATAACTATGCAGCTAATAGGGAGCGCGCAGCGCGACCGTATTTTTTATTATTTTCTACAAGTTCGGCCATGCCTCGGGATGAACTAGCGGGATTCCGGAGCGAAGCGACGGAATTCAGCTAGTAGGTATATAAGGTGAGGATAGTAGTTGCCTACTGTGAGTTATAAAAAGATTAATTCAGCATCTGAAACTCGATAATGATGACAAATAGGTACCTTATTAGGTTAGGGTTAGGTGAAACGCACAAAATAAATGAGCAGTGACCAGTGTTATTGTCAGAGATGTGCGAACCGCAAAATGCAAAATGGAAAATGCAAAATGTAAAATGTACATTTACATTTTACATTTCAAATTGGTTTTGAAAATTTTAAATGCTTTTTTTGACCCATTTTACATTTGAGCCAAAATGCTTTTTTTTTTTTTAAAATGCTTTTTTGAAAAAAAAAATCATGATTTGGCCCTAAACTCCCAGTAGAAAACAGGGTCTCCACTCCAAATTTTTAAAAATCACTAGATTCAAGGAAAAGAAATCACTAGATTCTTAAATTCTCCCAAATGGTAGTTTATTCGTGGTTTTTGAGGGTAGAAGTCTCATATAATATTTTTTATAGTGAAAAATCCTCTATAGACAATGGAAAAACTGGTTAACTTTTTTACTTTCTGCCAGGGTGTCTACCAGACTGGAAAACCGGGAAAAGTCAGGGAATTTCATGGAGACTGGAAAAGTCAGGGAATTTCACAAAAATCGAAAAAAGTCAGGGAATTTTTCAAAGCCTAAAAAAAAGACAACGAAAGATTTAAATTAAAAAAAGTATGCAACCATGAAGGGGCAACATATAATCTCTCAAAAATTTCGCCTGCGGCGCTGAAATTTTGTCTCTTCATGAAAAAGTTTTGGGAATATCAAACCAGGTTGTCGATTTTAAAACAGAGATTAAATTTTTTTTGAACGATAGTTTTTGTGAGTCTTTAACTGCGGCGCGCTTAAAAACTTATAAACCGATGTTATATTGATTCCCGGCGTCCGGGCTTTGAAAAGTTCATTCATACCATCTACATTGGACATCGAAATAGTAGACACAGGTCAAAATACATTATTTTGACATTTTCTGCTTCTTCAATTAATCAATAGGGGGTTTGTAAGAATCTTGAATTTTTACTGTGCGGCGTCGCCTTAAAAAGGCTTTTTATTTCTTCGAGGAGTTTCCAAGTATGAAAAAATCACTGGTTTGAAAAAG
>NW_007377454.1:595705-602547 GCF_000475195.1 Diaphorina citri
GTAGGGTTTTAGGTTTGAACGGCAAAAAGGAACTTTCACACACAAATGAGCAGTGACCAGTGTTATTATAGGGTTAGGTTAAACGCAAAAAGGAGCTTTTACAAATAAGCAGTGACCAGTGTTATTGTAGGGTTAGGTTAAACGCAAAAAGGAGCTTTTACAAATAATGAGTAGTGACCAGTGTTAGGTTAGGGTTAGGTTAATCGTACAAATGAGCAGTGACCATTGTTAGGTTAGGGTTAGGTTAAACGTACAAATGAGCAGTGACCAGTGTTAGGTTAGGGTTAGGTTAAACGTACAAATGAGCAGTGACCAGGGTTAGGGTTAGGGTTAGGGTTAGGTTAGGGTTGGGTTGGGTTAGGGTTAGGGTTAGGGTTGGGTTGGGTTGGGTTTAGGTTAGGTTAGGTTAGGTTAGGTTAGGTTAGGTTTAGGTTAGGTTAGGTTAGGTTTAGGTTAGGTTAGGTTAGGTTAGGTTAAGATGTGACTTCTGCATAATTACCAAAAATAGTGTAATTTTTTGGTCTGATACAAAATTTACCTATGTCAAGGTCTTCAAGGCTATGTAGGTAGTTAAATACAAAAAGGAGCTTTTTTTCTCCACAGACGTGACTTCTGCATAATTACCAAAAATAGTGTAATTTTTTGGTCTGATACAAAATTTACCTATGTCAAGGTCTTCAAGGCTATGTAGGTGTAAGTGATAGCTAAAGAAGGTATCACTTATTAGTAGGTAAAAAGAGTTTATTATGATGCAACAACCAAGTGAACGCAAGTATTCAGTTAAGTGATAAGAAACACACTTTCAGTAGGTAGGTATGACTGACATTTTTGAAATTGTTTCAGTTGAAAATTCAATCATCTAACCTTGTGGTCTTGGAATTTAATCTTGTAGTCAAAAGGACCTTGAGTGTAAGCATTTCTACCTTAAAAAGTGCAACAAGTAATTGATTAAATCAAAGTACCTATACTCAAGACACCCCTAGAAAATACCAACTGTTAATTTTAACAAGGGAACAGAGTGCTTATCAATTACATTGAATATCAATGTCACTTCAAGTTAGGTGTGAAATTTAAAAAATCAAAATGAAGTATTCTAGTCCCAAGAACTCGGTAAAACAGTTTCCACTGTGTCAATTGAAAATTTACACCTTATCACACTGCTTGAAGAAGGAAAAAAATATTCTAACCTTAAATAGACAATTTTTAATTATGAAAAATTTTCATGCCTTCAAACTTGAGAGACAAGCCTGTTTGTGATTCATTCATTTTGTTGGACATAAAAGTTTAGAACACAATCAATTTTTAACATCAGAATAGACCGAAAATAATAAATTCAAAGAACTTATTCACTGTGTTGATTTTTCAACAAATTAACTAGAAATAATTGATGCTAATCACATAAAAAGCAAGGGTCTGAGAACGTTCTGTTATCACTTGTATGAGATTAGAATGAATTAAAGACAAACATGTAGGAAGGTAGTTTACCTTACACAAACAGCATGAGGTGGTGAGGTGCTCATGTATTATGAACTTGATAAATACCGAAAATATAAAGAACAAGAAACATATAAAAATTGGGCTAACAAATTTTCTACACTGACAACAGACACCGAAAAGTAAATTAGGAAAATTTTCTAAAATTTTTAAATTTTGAACATTTGAACTTAGAACCAAAATCCAAAATGGGAAGATAACCTTTATCTGTTGTTGATTTGTCGTTATTTCAGCTGATTTCAAATAAAAGGGTTGCAACGTTGCCAAACTAACCTTCTCATCTTGTTAAACACGAAACAAAAAAATAAAAAAAAAAGATAAATTTCTTTAATTGATTTATTATTTAGTGACATATTTAGATATAAAATAAAGATAAACTACCTTGAACTATTTAAATTATGAATAACTAATTTAATCAATTTATATTTTTATTACAAAAATATTTTTTTCATTATTCGAACACGTCGGGTCGTATAAAAGGACCTTTAGGAAATCTGGCAACACTGCTTCCAATCAACCACGTGCTTTTGTTTATCTAGAAATTTCAAATTTCCAAAAATTCACAAGATTTTTCGAATTTCGAATTTTCTTGATTTTCCACTAAAAAACCCAACGAAAACCAGAGTACCAGAGCTTTTCCTCTGACTATAGTTTGGAAACAAAGTATATCCCATTTCTTTTCTTGTGGTTTTGATAATTGGGCTTGCTGATTTGTATTGGAATAGCTCCTTGGACCATATTCACAAGGATCCTGAACTTCTGAAGCTTTACAGTAAGTATAGGTGGATGAGGTTTAGAAGAGAGAGTTTAGGAGGGTTTGAAAGTAATATTTCATTGGGTAGCATGACCCGAGTACAGATACTCGGGGGAACATTGGGATTCATTAATAGAGGAAATTATTTATGAGGAGATTTTTTTTGTACTTGTTTACATGGGTTTATAACCACAAGCTCAAGTCATACCTCGGCTGGGATCGAACCCACGCCCTCCTGATTACCAGGCGAGCGTCTTGACCACTACGCCACCGAGGGACATATTGGTGTTTTAGAACCACTCTTTGAAAGATGGCTTCGTGGCCGATTGGTTAAGACGCTTGGCTGGTGATTGGGAGACCTGGGTTCAATCCCCGGTATGGCTGACCGTCTTTTCAACACTGTTGACGGATGGCTCGGTGGCCGAGTGATTAAGACGCTGCACGCTGGGCTGGCGAGCGAGAGATCCGGGTTCAACATCCAGTAGGTTTTTTTTATCTTGTGCCCTAAATCACCAAAGTATGAATTCAAAAAGCAGAATTTTGAATTTGGACGAATCATATCGAAATATGGAATTGTAAATACTTTTCCATACTTTGGTGATTTAGGGCACTGTTGAGAAGGTTAGGTAGAAGGTTTAAATTGGTGTTTTATACCCTTCCTTGGACGGATGACTCTGTAGCCGAGTGGTCAAGACGCCTAATTGGCTTTTGGGTGACCCGCGTTCAACTCCCGGTTGGGATGTTTTTTTTTTTTTTGCCCCTGTTAAGAAGTGTAACCGTTCTGTTAGCTCTAGTTCTAATGGACCAAGACTTGTAGGTAAGTCTAAGGTGTAGTGTGACTGTGGGGAAATACAAGCACTAGGAATTGTTATTAAAAAAAAAAAACAGAGTTGATTACTTAATTTTGCTTGTTCACTTGCTTTTGTATTGTATGTTTTCAGATTGTCAATGCTCAGACTTTTAATTAAAAGTAGGAGAAGATAATGGATGCCCAAGATATATTTAGAAAATTGAGTGTTGGTTGCTCGTTCAAAAGGAAAAGGCCAGAATTCATACCTGGCTTTGTGGTAAGACCAGTTTTTAACTAGAAAAGGATATAAGTAAGTAATGTTTGTATATTAATTTGTTTAACAAGTTTTACAAATTTTGCAAAGGTGGTTGTAAAATTTGCATTTTTATCTAATTCTTCCAGGAATATCCAATAATAACTACTTACAGGATACATCATTCCACCACTGCGTCCTATTCCTATAACTATTATTATTTAATTTAAACATCCCCCCTTCATTTAATTTTTATCTAACCAATCAATTTCTTTTTGTTCTTCAGAAAAGTGATCCTGAAAAACCTGCCTTTCATGTCAATGACCCAAGTCAATTGAAAAAACAAA
The DNA here is from genome assembly GCF_000475195.1 of Diaphorina citri. Lineage (NCBI taxonomy): Eukaryota > Metazoa > Arthropoda > Insecta > Hemiptera > Psyllidae > Diaphorina > Diaphorina citri. The sequence goes on from NW_007377454.1 coordinate 599,344, forward strand.
TTAAAAGTGAAGAAGAAGTAAAGGAAGAAGTTGAGTCTGAAAATGAAGAGAAACCAGAAATGCAAGATGCTGAAGAAATACAACCAGCAAAGAAAAAGAAGAAGAAAGAGTTCTCAGAAGAGAAAAAGAAACTTCTAGAAGAAGAGCAGGTAAGTAAATAGCTTGGAATGTGCATATGTTATAGTTAGGGTCAATTGTGTAGTGAAAGATGACTCTGACTCTCCCAGGACTCCCAGTTTAAAATTTAGGAGTGTGGTAGTGCTCCACCCTGCCAAGTCAGAGCAGTTTAACAGTGCTACTAGGAAATATTATATATGCTACAGACCAAGTATAAACTCTACATATTGATCTTAATGCCTCAGTGGAGGTGTATTTCCCTTTTGTAATCTGAACACTTGATCTGCAATGGTTAGGAATGTGCCAGCTTGGATTTCCTATGGATTAGTACAGGTGTTACCACACCATCCATTTTACAAGTCAATATTTACATTATAATTTTATTGTTGATTAAATCAATCTTGGTGCAGTGAATAGCACAGTGGACTCTGGATCTGGTGGTTGGTGGCTCAAGGTAAAGTCATAAAATTTAGCGTAGTCTGTTAAGCAGGGAACAATATTTGTGACTGTCATTTATGCTTAACACAATTAAAATTCCCATCTTTCTTTTCCTTCTCTTTACGTTAATATTTTTGGTTTTTGTCATTAGATCAATCATCTACGGAAACTGCATCGTATTACTGTCAAGGGAAAAAACGTTGTCAAGCCAATAGAAAGCTTTGCTGAACTTAGCTCGGACTATAAGGTGTCCGACAAACTAGTTACCAACATTGAGAAGGCAGGATATACCACTCCGACACCGATACAAATGCAGACCATACCAGCCATGTTACAAGGTAAAATTTGAGTTTTTTTTTTTTTCAAAGGTTTGATAGAAGAAACTGTAACTGCTTTTTAAACAAAGATTTGAATTTTCTGAGCGAAAAAGAGTCTAGTAAATTTCAGGCTCAAAACAGAGTAAAATGTAAATGCAGTTTCTTTGTGTTATTATGTCACAACTTTGATGCTCACTGCAGTAAGTAAGTAAAGTAAGTAAGTAAAGTAAGTACGGAAAGTAAGTAAAGTAAGTAAGATGCTCACTGCAGCATTGTAGGATTTTTCCCAATATCTCAATAATCCTAACATCCAATGTTTACCTACCATGCTGGCACCGGTCGCTATGCGCATTTACATATATGTCATAGCTACTCATTTTCCTCACGAGGCTCAAAACAGATTGGAGGTGGAGAGCATAGCGCTTCAAACAAGTAGAGGGAAGGGGCTACTTCAAACCACACAAGTCAAATCATAAAACACATCTGGACAAATTTAAATGCCCTCATTTTTTTCGTTCTTTTTGTGTGATTTCTCAATTATTTAGCCTTAAGATACCATGTTTTTTACTTACAATTACACGATGCACATTTCGATCATTGGATCATCATCAGGTGGATATGTCAATATTTTACGAAACACTTACGAAAAAGCACGTATATCGGTAACATTTAACACTAAAACACGGGAAATAAAATAAAATAAAGAGCTTTTTATTTTATTTCCCGTGTTTTAGTGTTAAATGTTACCGATATACGTGCTTTTTCGTTAGTGTTTCGTAAAATATTGACATATCCACCTGATGATGATCCAATGATCGAAATGCGCATCGTGTAATTGTAAGTAAACTTGGCCAAGTGAGTGGAAGGTTTTTTTGTTTGTTCGGTTCTTTTAGGTTTCATAGCAGGAATTGTAACCTACCTTGGTGGGGTAGTGGTCAAGACGCTCGCCTGGTTAAAAAAAAAAGTGTGGGTTCGATCCCAGCCGAAACATAGAATTTTATCCTTATTTATTTGAGAAATTGACCACGTAATAATAGTAATAATTGTGCTTTATTATTAAATTTTAACATATCAGGACAATTACAAGATTAAATTGTGACAGCACTACCACTAGTCCACCCAACCCCCCCCCCGGGGCCAACAGAAGTACGCGTGGAGCATGAGGGGGCGTGGAGCATAATGGAACTCGTAATAATGTTACCTATGTGATTATTTTCAGTGTGGAATGGCTTATCGTAGACGAATCAGACAAACTATTCGAGGCCGGAGTGCGCGGGTTCCGAGATCAGTTGGCCGTTATATACGCGGCCTGTAGCGGCCCTAATCTGAAGCGAGGCATGTTTTCCGCCACTCACACTGAAGATGTTGCCAAGTGGTGCCGTAGGAAACTGAAGAGGCGGGTGCAGATTAATGTTGGACTAGATCGGAAGAGCGGGTCAGCAGGAAAGCCCAGACCGATGTCGTATGCCGTCCTCCGTAGCTCGGACTATAAGGTGTCCGACAAACTAGTTACCAACATTGAGAAGGCAGGATATACCACTCCGACACCGATACAAATGCAGACCATACCAGCCATGTTACAAGGTAAAATTTGAGTTTTTTTTTTTTTCAAAGGTTTGATAGAAGAAACTGTAACTGCTAAGGTCTTATCGTCCTTAAAGCAAAAAAAGGAGGAAAACAGGAGGGCATGGGTTCTTTTTTTTTTTAAAAAAAAAGAGGTTTGACAGAGGGAACTGTAACTGCTTCGATCTCAGCCAAGGTATGGAATTTTATCCTCATTTATTTGAGAATTTGACCACATAATAATGGAGCTCTAATCTAATGGCTTGGTGCAACGTATTTTCTATAGCAAACTTACGAGTTTAAGAACCTCATTTCACCATCACTTACCTTTCACCCTTAGGTCGTCAAATATTTGCCTGCGCCCCCACAGGGTCGGGCAAGACCGCCGCCTTCCTAATCCCCATCATACACTCCCTACGGGGGCCGAAGAACCTCGGCTTTCGCGCGGTCATCGTCTGCCCCACTCGGGAACTGGCCAAACAAACCTACAACGAAACAGTCCGTTTGTCCGAGGGCCTGGGGCTGCGCGCTCATGTGATTGGGAAAATACAACAGGCGGCGGAAAAGTTTGGGCCGCGCTCCGCGCAGAAGTTTGACGTCCTCATCACGACCCCAAACAAGCTTGTGTATCTGCTCCAGATGGACCCGCCTGCCTTGAACTTGGCCAAGTGAGTGGAAGATTTTTTTGTTTGTTCGGTTCTTTTAGGTTTCATAGCAGGAATTGTAACCTACCTTGGTGGGGTAGTGGTCAAGACGCTCGCCTGGTTAA
>NW_007377454.1:602711-604381 GCF_000475195.1 Diaphorina citri
AGAAAATTTCCTTGTAGGTAAAATGTTTGGTTTAAAAATACATAATTTTAAACTTGAAAAAATTTTGCTAAAAAAAAAAAAAAAAAAAAATCCTTTGAATGCATTCCAATCGCGCACTACGCCATTCAGTCAATACAGAGAACAGAGTCAACCAATACAGACAAAGGAAGCTAGAGTTGATTTTAATGTGCAAGGCCTTGCGTTGCCTGGATTCCACTTTGCCCGAATGTTCCCTTATGAAAAATAGGAGGGCAGATATGTAGCCTTGTGTCCCACTTTGGCCCAATTTAGAATTTTGGCCCTTGATCTTTCCTGAATTTCCCAGACAATTTTTAGTCCGTCCTTCCTTTATTATTACAATAGTAATAAAAAGGTATAAGGACGGACTATTGTATTCGCTTCTGTGTCGTCTGTCTGTCGGTCTGTGCCCATAGAAGGACTTATCCAAACCTGGTCGACCTATGTCTTATGCATACATGGACGTGTCTTATGCATAATTACCCTTTAATCACGATCGAATAAACTACGGGCTAAAAAATTCCCGGAGGGACGGACCCAGCTTGTTCTAATTATTTCCCCCTGTTGTTCCCCCCAGCGTGACAACGTGGTCCGCAGTTTCCGTACGGGCCGAATTTGGATTCTCATCACCACGGAGCTGTTAGGCCGGGGGATCGATTTCCGTACCGTCCGCCTTGTGGTCAACTACGACTTCCCCTCCTCGGCCATATCCTATATTCATCGTATTGGAAGAGCGGGGAGAGGGGGGCGAGAGGGGAAGGCGGTGACCTTCTTCACCAAACAGGATGCTCCGTTGTTGAGAAGGTAAGAGAGGAGTTTTATATTGGTTTATAATGGTGTTTTAAGGGAAAATGACCTAATCGTCAACTCCGAGCATTTGAAAACAACATATTAATAATAATAATAGACTCTTGAGTGGAAGGCAACCACCAGGCGAGGTTAACGCCTCAGGCGTTCTCTACCACTTAACCCTTAGAGCTCCATTATTACGTGGTCAAATTCTCAAATAAATGAGGATAAAATTCCATACCTCGGCTGGGATCGAAGCTTCAAATGCAATGTATCAGGGAAAATATAGGTATTATAATTATGTGACTTGTCAAGTGAAATGTATGACTTCTATTGCAGCATATTGGCCGAAGTCCCTTCAGATAAGCCCCGAAAATCATGTATGTCTCTTTTATACTTTCTATTTACATATAATATCTGTAATTCTGTACCCATGGTCCCATGTAGATACTCGTATGTTTTATGAGTTTCTAGTGACCTATGTTTCGGGAAATTTTCAGGTAGGTAGGTATTCAAGTACTGGACTGATAGACTTTTGAAAATTAAGGAGCGCGGTAGCGCTCCGCCCCGCCAAGTCAAGAAAGTTTGACCGCGCTACTAGAGATATTATACGCGACAGGGATTTCGTTTACCCTTGTATAGAAACACATAAATCCATGAAGGTAAATCGCAATAGGATAATTATTTAATTCAAGTAAATATTTTTTTATAAAAGGAGGAGGAGAAGGAGGAGGAGAAGGAGGAGGAGAAGGAGGAGGAGAAGGAGGAGGAGAAGGAGGAGGAGAAGGAGGAGGAGAAGGAGGAGGAGGAGGAGGAGGAGGAGGAGGAGAGGAGGAGGAGAGAATCGGGCGAAAAAAGAATTG